>NW_009921540.1:6091-25907 GCF_000696875.1 Nestor notabilis | reverse complement strand
CTTTCCCTCTTTCCGGTATAACCAAGAGATAAAGTTACTTATTTAAAAAGGAGCCACGTTAGTTCCCCCTTTTTTCTCATTGGTTAGGGATGGTGTGGTTTGTGTTCAGAAAAATAGTTTGTATGCGGGCAAGACTGCCACTGATTTTATTATTACTGTTTCGCAAAATGGAGAACTAAAATGAAGAAAAAGCATACATGACATTAAAAATTCTATCGGAACTGTGTATATTCAATGTGGCAGTACGTGCTGGAGTTAGATGAGGCCTTGCTTGCCATCTTAGAACTCCTGACAGCATTGCATATTTGTTTTTTTAGTGGAAATTCTGAAAACTTGTGAAATCTAGTATTTGTACATCTTTTGCTTTTGCTGCTGAATCATTATTGTCTCATCTCTCAGAGAGCGTATCATCCAATTTTAGAAACAGACTTCATATCCATTGTTCAGAAGAAGGATAGACAGTTTTGATTGCATTTTGTGTTATAAAAAGAAAACTCACTATAGAAATGGCTGGACTTACTGCACCGAAAAAACCCTCTACGCTGAGGGCACTGTTAGCATGAAAAGCCTTCCGTATGTAATGTGAAAGTTTCTACGATTGAGAACTGCACAGTACTAGTAGTTAGGGCTTTATTACTTAGTTCTAATTTGTATTGATGGCCTAAAAAAAGTAGCAAGCTTTGCAGTTCTATGAAAGAAAAGATTATAAATGGAGATTAATTATAATTTTGCTAGCTCAGTACTTGTAAAACTAAAGCAATTTATATTCTTTCTCTTAATGATCTCCATTCCTGATTGCAGTAATGTAATCTAATTGTGATTATGATAGTATCTGAATCATGTGGGCCTCTATGTGATTGGAGCTACTCTTTGCATTAAAAAGTAATTTTGGAGTAATGATGAAAAGTTACTGTGGAAAATTGGCAAGTAATATATTTTACTCTGTATCTTAAGTTTCTGCTTTCATTTTTGATTATATCTTATAGCAAGGGTAAGTATGATACTATATCAAGGATTTATTACATCAAAGACTTATCAATGATAACTATGGGTATCAAGGATATAAGCATGATATTATGGGAATAACACAGATATGGTTGAGGCAAGAAATTGAGGTTTTGAGATACTAGTCTGGGGTTTGTGGAGAGAAAGGGTAGACGGAGGAGGAGCTCTATCAGTATTCCTGGGAGATGAGTGTTTTCAGAGGGAAATGCTGCCAAGTATTTTGGCTGACATAGCAACGTCAATGCTGATAAAAGTTAAGCACAATAAAGGTAGTAGGTGGTTTTCTGAATGATTTTTTGAACTCTTTGCTTACAGATGAGATAGGCCTTCAAGAGCGCCAGAACTTTGATAAAGATGGCTTTTAATTACTCTGTTATTGACTGCAATAAAGTAAAACTAGGGAGGGAATACTCATGTCTCTAAAGCTGAAGTAGGATTGCCTCTAGTTTCTTGTGCACTTTATTGAATTGTCGTTCAGGAACTATTTGAATTAATTCAAGCATTTGTGCCAAGGGCGATAAAGGGTGTTGATCTGGAGAGGTATGAAAGATCCAGTGATCTCGACATCATTTGATTTAAAATATTTGTTGAGGAGTAAAAAGCAATGCAAGCCTTATGGCAAGCTGACTTTGAGAGAATACGAAGTGTGCTAAAGAATTTTTATCAGGATTTTATTATAATGTATGGTAAATCTACTGAAGAAAATTGGAATATATTTCGGAAACAGTTGGAGGACATTTGAAATTCATCCTGGTTTAAGTCTAAAGAAGGATAAAGGTAACAATACCCAATGTGGCTAAGTAGGGTTATATAGTAAAGAGTAAGATAAGCAATAAGCACAAGGTGTTTAAAAAAAACCTCAACAAAATCTGTTAAGGTGGAGCAGTTGAAAGGCTATATAAAATAAGCAGAAGCAAACTTAAAGGCTAATTAGAAAAGCAAAAAGGAATACTTTAACTGCAGAGAAAATATTTGAGATGATAGTAACATCCTGTGAAGATATTCCAGAAAATTGTAAGGAAAAATAGATCCACAGATCATTATGGTGTCAACAAAGACGTAATGGATTTTTTAGCAGGTTTTATTTTTGCATGTGAATGCACAGAGGCGGATGGATGCATGGATGGATGCATGGATGGATGGATGGATGGATGGGCAGGCAGATGGAGAGCTGTTGAACAAAGGAGGAGTATTTTGCCTTATATTGCAACATGTGCATCTTCACTTGAAGAACAGATAGGCATGACAGATATTACAGTATTAATTTCATAATCATTTAATGTGACTGGATTTGCTCTATGAGATGCAAACAATCAATCCAATTTCAAAGAGTCAATCAAATTTAAAAAAAACCCAGGCCTACTGATAGCATTAATTATGACCAAGACCCACAAAACCCAGCATGGTAGCCCATTAACTCCAAAGGGAAAGTGTGAGAAGGGGATGTGCAGCAAGTGCGGCTATAGCTCAAGTATCTGAGGTAACTTAATTAATCTAGCTGGTTTAGTCTTCTATTATTTGCTTCTGGGACTATATTTGGGCCAGGGCTGTGCCACAACCAGTATCCGTTCTATCTGAAGTTGTCAGAGGCGAGGCACCAAGAGGTCTGGCTCCAGCCGTGCTTCCTGGCTTGGGGTGGGCTGCAGCACAACATACAGCTAAAATAAACCAAAGATACTACTTTTTACAAGCCTCAAATCTTCATTGTCACTTTTTGCTTTCAGAGGGGGTTCCATCTGTCCCCTTAGGAGTCAAAAAGGGCTTGGCTATTCTACTACTTGTGTTTCAAACCTGTAATTTCTCCTAGCTGCTGTTTGCTTCTGCTAATGGTTTACATAGCAAAGTTTGGGCTAACCTACAGCTTTAGCTTGGCTTCTAATAATAAGTGCATGCAAGAATTGTTTTTTTCAGAATGTCCATTTCTTTTCGGAAGTGTTTTTTTAGTGGCCAGTATTATTGTGAATTCCCCCATGATGCAGTGATTTTTTGCTCCCCCTGCTGTCACTACAGCAGCAAACTAACCAATCTTTTTGCTCACTGTGAATGTGTATTGATAATGTTGATGTACAGGATATTTTTGTTAAAAACAAACACTTGCAGCAAAGGGAGGAGAGAGCCATACGGTATTTAAAAAAAGTCGGCCCAGGGAATATTCCATGTTTTAGACACCAACGGCAGTGTCTGCTGAGCGAAAAGTCCACAGAAATTATCAAGTGGAATAATTATTTGCTCTTCTAAAAGATTACTCCAAACAAGAGAGTTACCAAAAAAATAAGTAGGGGCTTATATTACTAACCCTATTTGTGTCTGAGAAAGCTTAAATGCATGCCTTGGAATAACTCAGAATTACTCCACTGAAATTACTGCTTTAGACTGAGCCCCTTTCAGGGGTGTTTCTGTAACAAGCTTTTCTTCGCTTTCTAGTGATCTAATCTGCTGACAGCTCTCTCCTTCAGATTTAATTTTATTTACCTGGTTTGGTTCTGAAATGGTCACGGAGATGCCTGCAAGGCTGCAGCATGGTACTGGGGTGGGGAGGTTGCAGCCTCTGCTGGCCTTTGGGCAGTGCCAAGGCAGTCTCTGGGAACCAGATTTTCAGGAGGTGAAGCTTCACTCTGCAAAGGGGTTTTCATTTACTCCAGTTACCAGTCCTGCTTTTAGATGCCTTTTGCTGCAGCCATGCATGTCAGCAGCTGTTTAAAGAAGGAAATATCTGTCTAAAATACACACCCATCTCTCTCTTTTTTTTTTTTTTTTAAAATACCAACAGCTGAAAAATCTTCCGTTTATTCTCTTTGCGTAGTAACTTTCCTTGCTTGTGACTACCCGTCCACTGATTTTTGTGGGTTTCCGGGGCATCGCAACGAATTATTTTCAGAGTGCAGTGACACATGTGGGTGGAAATGCTACCTGGGTGCAGAGCATCACCAGGGCGTGCAGCAGACACTGTTCTCTTGTCCCAAATGGAGGTGAGCAGCTGCCATTTGGTGGCGTGCCCTAGGCTAGGGAGCACCGCTGGAGGAAAAAGCAGAGTAAAAGGCTTCCAAAAGAAGGCAGGCTGTCAGGAAGGTTTCTCCCATGGAGGGCCAGTTTCTCAGCAACGCTGCCCTCCTGAGGCGTTGGGAGTTGGGGGCCCCTTGTCCCTGCGAAGGAAGTTCCTCGGGTGCCTGTTAGACATTGAGTGCTTTGTGAGGGGCTGCAGGGCTGGCCGGCTGTCTGCCCGCTCCCTTAAGGGAACTTGACAGATCCTAAAAAAAAAAAATCAAAAAAAAAATCAATTTTAAGCTCACATGCCCCAGTGGGTGCCAAAGCCACTTCAGAGGGGCTGAGAGATGGCTGAGTCGACAGGATTTGACTTCCAGAGGTAGAAAGGTGACAAACTCCATCATGAGAAAGGGGCAGCTTAGGGCCTCGAAGGCCGAACCTGCTCCCAGGATCCGGAGCCTTGTGTTGTATTGAACCTATTTATCTCTTTCATGGGCCCAAGGTACCATGGGGAAAGAAAAGTTGTTCAAAAAAACACTGGCAGAATTCAAGGGTGTAAATGATGAATTACTTTTCATCAGCTGAAAGGAAACATACTCCGGAACAATACTGAAAGGGAGCAGGAGCATCTGACCTCCTGCTTCAGAGCAGCCAATATCTTCATTCAAGAAGACAACCATGAAATTACACAGAAAATGGGATTGTCATGAACAGCCCCTTGAAATCTCAGTGTACAGTCATTACTGCATGGGAAAAAGCCTTCATCCACACATCATAACTTGTAACAGACAAGGAGGGGAAAAAAAACCTACCCTGAAAACGGACCTTCGAGTTACCAGTAGGAGTGTAGAAAATATTTGTTGATTCAAACTTTTCCCCTCTAGTCTCCCAAATCATTGTAAACAGACATAACAGTGTTCCAACTCCATAGTAATACTGGTGTTCTGGCCACAGACAGCTCATTGGAGCTGTTTTGTAAATCAAAAGAAAGGAAGAGAGAGGGAAAGCTAATCTATCACTTTATTTATATTAGCCGTCTTTGGTGAATGATTTGTCATTTAAGTGCGTTGAGAAACGAGTCCAGAAATTGTTGTCCAATTAGTGCTGCCCTCTTAAGCCACATACTATAAATATTCGTAATTATCAGAATCGCAAAACAATGTTCATCAGAGCTTCATGTTCAGGGTAACAACTTATTTTCTGTGTTTGCCTAGCAAAGTTTATATTTACCCAAATTAGGCAGAGAACAGAAAGCAAACAAGAGGCTGTTGGTTTATTTGAGAATTAAACCAATTGCAGAGAATGAGAAGCCAGGAATATGGGGATAAAAATAACACATTTAACTGTTTATTTCTTTATTCTTGCAGATTTCTACATTGACTTTAATTGAGCTAGCCCTGGGCTTGTGGGCATGGAGAGAGTTGTTTTTTTAATTATTATTATTTTTATTTTTTAATTCCTCATTAGGTTGTTTTTTCCTTAGCTCTCATGGCTTTAATGACTAGTCCCATTAAATACGTCAATGGGCTTCTTTATTTCAAGTTTTATACAGGCTCATATTCCACTGAATCTGAAATACGGAATATCCAGAGTCCTTCTAGACGTATTTCTTCATTCCTGCAGATAACTATGTGTTTCTTTTTCTTTCACCTTCTCTCCACAGCATCTGACCTCTCATTGCAACGTACCTGGGGAGACCTCTGGCACCAGTCTGGGCGAGCCACATGCAAAAATAACTCCACAGGTAAGTGCTTGGCTGAGGTTTTCAACCTGTGGGCAGCAGCAAGTAGAAGGCATGCCCTTGTACCACCCCCTGACGCTTCCTTCTCTGTCTGGGTAACGCTCTTGGCGGCACTGGGGGAATGACATATGTGGCCAACCCATATTGTTGGCTATTTGGGCAGCCAGCCTGAAGACTGCAGGAATCTGTCTTGAGTACAAGTGGTGCATGGAGGCTGTGATTTGGGGGGTGGGACTTCAGGGGCATCTGTTGTGCTCCCCACCCCTGTGGGAGGGACACTACAGAGCCTCCTGTTCTGGGGTGCTGGACGAGCCCTTTGCAGGGCCCAAGAACTCAGACCAATACAAAAAGAAATATGAAAGGGAAGTTGCCTTTATCCTTTCTAGGAAAAATAATAAAAAAGAAAACTCTTGGGGAAAAAAAAAAAAGCTGTGAACTACTGACATTTATTTAGTCAGTGTCAGAAGTGAGAACATTTTTTTTTTATGTGACTTTGTGTGATGGTCAGTCTAGATTATAACTTTATGCTCCAACTTTACGGTGAAAGGCTGTCACCTCCATTTCTGCTTTTCAAGCAGGAAACAGCAGAAGGGCAGTGTTGTCTACCTGCCTCTATAATGCTACAATGTAAATTGCTGTGTGTAGGTTGTTTGAAAACAGTCACTTCTGGCTGGTACAGCTATTCAGATAGCTACTGTACCCTGTCTTCTGTCCAGCAGTACCTTCTCCTGAGAACTGAGTTCGGTGTTACAGTTTTCTCTGCAGCAGAGGAGGGGCTCTTTGCTTGTGAATGCTTCACATATAGAAGAGAGAAGAAACACTAGTGACTTCTCTAAATGCTTCCAGCCTACCTGAGCTGCTGCACCACAAACATACTGGTCCAGCAAACGCCATATAGTGGGAATTAATTCTCTTCCTTGTCTCCCAAGTCTTTACTGGGTTCTTGAAACAAAATTCATGCAGTCTTTTAGTAAAGTAGCTTATTCTAGTAACAACACATGCTGAAGAAAATATTAGATGTCACTAACGTGTCAGTGAGAAATCTAGTCGAAAGGTGTGTACAAACTGGGAAAAACTGTGGTCTTCATTGGTTGCCACAGGTAGAAACACAGCAATTGTAGTGCAGTGTGCAGCAGTTTAGATGATTGTGTATTATTTGAAGATTCAAATTCAGACAGCCCTTCAGATACAGTTTGAACCGTGTTACTTTAAGTGCAAGATAGGCTAAAAATAAACTGAGTCTCAGTTTCTACCTCCTAAGCATGTACTCAAGTCATGTACATTGGGAATGAATCGGCCCATATGAGTTGTGAATACCAATCTAGAGGTTTCCCTGTGTCTCCACTGCCCCTGAAAGGAGCTGGTGGAGACTTTGCTTTCTAGCCCAGTGCCTCAAGCAAGAGGATGAATCTAGATCATCTAGCTGCAAATTGTAGAGTAGGACCTTGACTGTGACAACCTGTAGCCTGTCAGCAGTCCTGGTTTAGCTCACAGTTAAAATGCTAGTGGCAACTATATTGCAGCTATTCTAAATATATCTATATTTTAACTAGATGAGGTGATTCTTATGTACGTTTTCAGTGCTCTGTTTAGATATACAGCATAGTGTGAAAGGACTCTTTAAACAGGCGTTGAATCCATTTTATTGTCTGAAAGGTGATGTTGAGCCTTTTTCTCCTTTAGAGTTGAATGGTGATGAAACCAGCTTTTCTGCAGTGGAAAAAAGGGAACCCACAAAGTATAACCAAAGAGTGTCATTGGGGTATGGTGAGTACAAACCTGTCACACATGCTATACCACAGCAACAGATGCCTTTTATTCAGATTTAGCAGATTAGGCAGGTATAGCTAATTTAGCAATTTGACCACAGAGCAATCTTTAATGCTCCAACAACCTGACCTCAAACTACACAAAGACTGTGTAGCTGAAATTTAAGGTCTTATTATATACATAGCTTTTTTGTAACCTGAATGTGTTTCGGCCCACTGTTAAGGAATTGTCATTATCTTAATTATAATTAAGTTGCTTGAAATAAATTCAGAGATTCTAAACACTGTAAAAATATCTAAATAGGGAGCTGGTCCATTGGTTTTACGGCTAAGTCATCACCTTATGTATAAATGATTTTCAGATGCCACAATTGATAAACAATAGCATTAATTCAGCAGTGAAAATGTTGCTGTTAAAGTGGAAAACTGATTGAAAGAAAAAAACCCTCACTAATGTGAATACCTCTGTTTCGAAGCAGAGTACCATGTATCATTGCACCATGTGAGCCACTCCGAAGGTAGATTGAACTTCTGGCACACGGATCAGTGTTACAGTTAAGGAATTTTCTTCTCATTAAGAAACACTCAGTTGTTCCTTCTGGAGCAGGGAGGTTTTCTATCCAGGTCAAAATTTCTGAAGTATTAGGCACCAGAAAGGCAATTAATAGGATTTGCAAAAGTGTCTGGGCACTGGATGCCAGTCGAGTTTCTAGGTGATCTTTCAAATAATGTCTAGAATCCATCTGCATCCTTTGGCACCCAGATACCTTCAAAATGCTGGGTTTAGATTTCTGCCTTGTTCTGTGATGGACGTAGTCTGTAGCACAACTAATTGTGACTGACAGCACAAAGACAGGTGCAAAATTGAAGCACAGGTCTAAAGGCTTGGTCTCATGAAGCTGATGGACATTTAGTATATTTTTAATGTTTCACTTTCACTGGCTCCTTAATTAAATAAGAATATTTCAGATAGGGCAGCAGAAATCAACTTCTTTGGCTGATATGAATCCTGTTTACTCTTCCAACTCTGAACTCAGCAGGTTAAGTAATTGGGAGACAGAAAAGTTCCTATATTTCTATTTCCAGCTGGTGGTACACAAAAGGCAGGAAGTTATCTCATTAATGGGGCACCAGCTTTATGCAAATTATAGTAACAAAAAGGCTTCCCTTCATACTTTTCATAAATTACCTAATAAAGTAGGAATAAATGGCCATATTCAAGAGCCTTTGTTGTATTTTTAGCACAAGACTCTTTCTGTTACTGCAAATATGACTAAATGTGCCTTGTTCAAAAGGGGTGTTTATAAAATAAGGCCACTCAAAAGCTTTTATTCCTTAACAGCCTTCAGTTACTTTTATGGCACAAAATTAACATAATTAGTCACAGAGAATAGATGACATAAGCAGCGTGCCATGCACAAAAGGGGAAACCAGTATCTAAGGAAGGTATTTTGAGAGATCAAAAATTTTCAAAGTGCTCAATACTGGAAGGTCCTTTTTATTTGTGCACAGCCTTAAGATACTTTCTTACTCCGTGAAATTCACATAATGAGATGCAGCAGACAGATGACATTAGCGATGAGCCATTAGAAAGAGGTCAGTTTCCTCTGAAAGATAGTCACTGTTCCTGCTCGTCATTAATTTGCAGCTTCAAAGCAGTGAGCATATGATAGTCTGGCATGTTAAGCAAGTTGCAGTTATCTTTAAATAACCATTTTTTTCCAGTTATTAGAAGCTAAAGTTTTTAAACTTCTGACTGAAAGCAAAATTAAAGCACGCAGCAGTGTAAAAAGGCTATGGAGAGATTAGAAAAAGGAAATCAAATATGTTTTATAAATGAAGTTAGCTTTTCCCTGGGGAAAAACTGCCTTAACTTTTAGTTCAAGAATTTTGGGTTGCATATAGACCTCATAGACTTGATTGCTTACTGGTAGATGAGAGAAAAGTAAGTACATTCAGCTGTTATCTTGCTGATTAACATGCCCTGATCTAAAGGACAGAACATTATTTACATGTGTACAACTATGTAAATAACATTGCAGCCCAGAAACAAAGATACCTGGGATATTTGAACAAGGGGAGAGAAGATAAAATGATCTGTGCTTATGACTTGCTGTGAACTTTGGTTACATGCCTGTTTTGGCAGCAAAATGTATTTGGATATTAAAAAAAGGTTGGGAGACTTGGATCATGTCTGTTTTATAAATGATTAGGGAGTAAGCAGAAGCGCAGTTCAGTAGGCATCAGGCAACTCCAGTGCGTAGCACTGAAATCTTCATATAAAAAGACTTGTCACTTCTCCAAATAATGTCACATGTCCAAGCTGGTACTAACAAACGCTCTTGTTTTATAATAAATATCCTTTCATTTCTACTCTTCACTTCATACTTAGTGCTGAAGCTAGGTCACGGGTGAAGCCTCAGAAGGATCCCAGTTTAAGCAACCCAGTCTGGTTGTTCAAGCCCAGACTTAGTCATGCTGCCTGTGTAATGCAGAACAGAAGACAGCATTGCTAATTGATTTATACTATGCCAGGGTTACCGGAGTTAACACAGGTTTGAGGAAATAATAAAGTAATAATATGTCCTATAATATTAATTAGAGTCTTCTTGCTTAATTCAGCAGTCTTTTGAATCATGCATCAACATAATCATGTAAGTCACCCAAATTAAGATCGTGGTTTCCCTGGTTTCTGTCACCCTTCTGCAAAGAGAGACCCCAACCAATGCTTAAGCTACTCATCCCAGTTCCCCAGGTGCATGCTTGGGACGCAGTTACTCTCTGCTGTTAGCACCATCCCTGGCGCAGCTTTGTCCAGGTACAAGGTTTCTTCCACAACACAGGCACCACACTGCTCTTAGGGAGGCCAGGCAGCCATAGAGATGTGATCTGTGCCGTGTCTCTTGCCCTCAGAGCCCAGCAATAGATCCTGCCTTGCTTAATTATAAGTTGATTGAAATACAACCCCTGGGATCCACCCATGGCCAGTCACCTATGAGCAGCGTTTCCCTTTCTAGCCCATAGCAGGGGAGGGCAAGCCTTGTAGGCATCTAATGCAGGTAACACTGTTAAATGTCTGAAGTAGGATGGGATGTGGCTGAGCTTCAGTTCCTAAAGAAAATCAGCTAACTGCACAAGCCTGGGGGCTATCATTCATCTGTGGTGTTTTAATTTGCACTGGACTTTCATTCTGCGTTGTGATTTACTTGGGATGAAGCAGGGTTCACTGAGTGAGGAGAAGTGCAGGATGTTTTACAGCCTGGCTGTGGTAGGCTGCTTTGAAACTCATTTAGAGCTACCACTAATGCTGTTTTTGGTTTGTTTTTTTTTTTTTTTTAATCTTCTTAGATAGTTGGATGTGGTTATGGATGTATCATAACTGTTTGCACAGCAGATGCATCTGAATTCTGGATTCAGAATTGAATCCAGGTGTAAATTCCCATGAAACCTTGGGATACCCCAATTTAGTGTCCTAGCTCTGGTTTGCTAGGAGCACTTCCAGTGCTACCCTGCTAATTGAAAGAGCCCTAGCCGATTTAGGCTGGTGCTTGCAGTTATGCATGGATCTAATGCTAGCACTGCTTCAATTATTTGCTGAATGAGTCTCTATCAACATGGGATTACAAATATTTTTAAGAAGAGAAACTTACATCCCAAGCCTCTGGGGTCCTGTCTCTGAAAGCTCTGGTTTCAAAGCAGACCATCCCTTTCTGGTGGTTGGAATCAGCGCTCGGGTCTTCACTCGCCGAGATGGAGTGTTTCTGAGCTTGCAGACCTTCCCATTGCAAGGGGAAGTCCAGCCAGCTGAAAATATAAGAAACAACTTGTAAAATAGACACAGTTAAGATCAAGATGATAAAATAAATTGAAGGTTAAAAAACAAGCAATCGTTCTTCCCCTTTCTCATGGAGAGAAAGACCTACATTTAGGACAGTTCACTTCCTCATTTTTTAAGAACCCTTCTTGAGTTTGTTTTGCTGCACTTTTCTAATGGTTATTTAGGTATGGAGCAATATTTTTGGACTGTTCTTATATGGCACGTTAGGAAAAATAATCCATTTATTAAATAAAGAGCGAGGGGAAGATTGGACAGATGGTATTATGTTAATCCCAACCCCTGACCCCTGCTTGCCTGGTTAACAGAGACACATAGCCATTAGTTTTGAAGGGCGGGAAATCTTTTTTCCTTTCTTGGGACAATAAACAGAACATTATTAAAACCTAAATAAGTGGTGTCGATTTTCAATATTTAGGCCAAAATTTCATCTTATTATGCTTTTTTTTTCCCTGCTGTGTGAAATGTGAAGTTTTAAGGAAAAACCTGAAACCAAAACCATTTTGCCTCAGAACATAAATATTTGATTGTAAAATGTTGTTTTTCCTAATGGATGCTTTAGTCCTGCTCCTATTGTACTCTTTGGGTCATGCCCTGCAGCTGTACTGTGGCTCTTGTATCCTCCTGTTTAAGCTATTCAAGGCACATCATGGGGTAACCAAGCTTCTCAAATCATCCTGAGCAGAGGTGACACAAAGCACTGTATGTTATTTTTGTGGGTGATCGGTGCAACACGCTTAATACAAATTCGTCACAACCGTTGCCAAAACCAGAGCCCTCCTTGTGCTCGTCCTTGGGTCTTCAAATGCTTTATCAGGTTATCAGTTAGGACAGGGACTAAGATAAGACTTGCAATATGAATTAGTGTGTTGGCCTGTACCTTTCTGTGGTGCAAGAGCAAAAATAGTTTAGTAGGAAAGAGAAAACTGGGACCGCTAAAAATCAGGTGTGGAATATTAATTTATTTACAGACCCTTGCTAAAGCTTGCAGATGTATCAGGCTTTCACCACACATCTTCAAGGAATTACTACAACTTGTACTATATGTCCAAAAAGTGAAGGAGTTACTATCAGAAAATGCTCTCAACCTGTCTGTGCCAAAATGGATAAAATTGATTCCAGCTAGTTAATCTATTTTCACATACATTGCATGCAAACTATGAAGCGGTAATGTGAAGATGGTCTCCTGAAGATAAGCTTATTTTGCCAAGTCCAAAAAATATGGTTGGATGACTTAGGAGAAGGGAAATACGAACATTCAGCAGATGAAATAAGCAGCAGTGAAAGCTGATGAAATGCCACTGTGATTCTGCCAAATCAGTGAACAGGTATACATGAGTAACAAATATCAGAGCAGAGATGTGTTAGCTGCAAGCCTGTTCCAAGAAACGAGACTCAGTGGAAGAAAAGAAAGATAGGGTGCAGTATCAGTTTGGTGAAAATGTGAAGGAAGAGGAGAAGGATTTTATTGGTATTTGAAATGAGAGCTTCATATCCTTTAAGTGCCTTTTATTAAATTCAGCCTTCTTCTTCCAGGGAAAATATGGTTTGTTTGTGATACATTTATAAAATTATTTCTGTTCTTTGCTTGTACTGATCTATATTTTTTGTACTTCGTATTTTTTTACATAAAGCTTAAGTAAAGTAATATATCACTATATGTCTATCACAAAATGAAAGTTGTCATCAACAGGAACGTATCACTGTAAAACTTCCATTTGGCTAATGTTATCCTAACTAGACAATATGCCACACAGGTGTCTTCAAGCATTAGAATTTTTCATGTAGCTTGATACCGGTATCTAAACTGTATGAGAGTTAACATCTAGGCACTCTGAAAGCCTTGCGGAGTAATGCATCTTGGTTTTGTTTTCATTGAAATGAAAAATAAAATAAAAAAAAAAAAAGGCAAACCCCAGAGTTTTTTCTTCATTGAAAAATAGAAAATATCCACAGATGCTTTTTACTTTCTCTGAAAAATTTAGTATAGACCAAATCCCAGCATGCAACTGATGAGGAATTCAGGCTAGTCCTTGACATTAGACAGTAAGGTAGGATTTGTGAAAGAGCTCTGTTGACCTAATAATACTCCCATTTACATCAGTGGACATATACGTAACCAATGCTGAGTGTTTTTCAAAGACTTATGCCCAAATTTTCGAAAGATGCTGCTTCATAATGCTATATTTGATTATGCAATTATTTTTGTTTGGTATTTTGTTTGCATTTTTTTGCCAATGAAGGTGTTGAATGTAAGCATATTAACTGAAAAGATAATCTGAATTGGAGATGTTACTGAGACTAGAATCACTCAGTGATACTGGGTATTGTCAATTGCTCAGACTAGAAGTTTTTAATTTTTGTAATTTTCAAGGCCTGTGTCTGCCATTATCGATAATTTCTATAAATACCATGATGCCAAAACCAGTTTTGGAAGAGGAATAAAAGGGGAAGTACTGCAGAAAACAACTGAAGGCTACAGGA
This sequence comes from Nestor notabilis, assembly GCF_000696875.1. Lineage (NCBI taxonomy): Eukaryota > Metazoa > Chordata > Aves > Psittaciformes > Psittacidae > Nestor > Nestor notabilis. Next base: position 12,088 of record NW_009921540.1, on the reverse strand, counting down.
CTTTTCCTGAGATTCCTGTAATAAAAGGAAACCGATGGTAAGGAAAGAAATACCACAAAAGGAGATGCTAGCCATTTCTACATGTCACATTTCAGAATGGATTGTATCTACTTTAACTAATAAGAATCTATAGAAAGGAGTGAGAGAATTATGAATTGGATGTTCTTGTTAAGGTCTAGTTCAGTTTAATTAAAACACGAGCTGTAAAGCAATATATATATGCATGTGTGCACACATAGCCTGGTTTATATATCAACATGCGTACAAACCAATACATAAAATGCAGACACCCTTGTTCGTTATACCTAAACTTTTGCTTTAAACACAAAGCTTTATACATTATTTTAAACACATTTTTAACACATGTTAATAATATTCATGCTGTTGCTTTGAAAAATCTGTGAGATGTGGTTAATGAAGAGAAACTGCAGCATAAATTGCATGTAAAATATGCAATCCACAACAACACATTTTTTCTCAAGCTACGTTTTCTACATTAAACATCTTTTAGCTTGTTTAAATTTATTCCTTATTATTTATAAAAAGCATCATCAGCCACCACTGCTTGAAACAACTACAAGTAGTAAACCAGGCAGTCTTCTTACTTTAATAAGATTCTTTCTTTGGTTAAAAATAGATTTTAGGTCTATCTCACATTAAAGGATGTAAATCCTAATGAAATTGCACAGAATGTTTCTCATTTTCAAGGTTGTTTTTTTTTTTTTTTTCCCCCCATACGACCAAATACTCTTTTTCTGAGGTTTCACTAAAGAAAGGACAGGGACTTTTTACAGGAGCATGTAGGGATATAGGACAAGGGATTACAGCTTTAAACTGAAAGAAGGTGGATTTAGATTAGATATTAGGAAGAAGTTCTCCTGTGTGAGGGTGGTGAGGCACTGGCACAGGTTGCCCAGGGAAGCTGTGGCTGCCCCGTCCCTGGCAGTGTTCAAGGACAGGTTGGACAGGGCTTTGAGCAATCTGGTCTAGTGGAAGATGTCCATGGCAGGGGGCTTGGAGCTTTCCAACCCAAACCATTCCATGATTCTGTGATTCTATGAAAATGGCTGTAGGGGTTTTGTTCTTGGTTTGCAATTTTCTTTCCTACTGTCACTGAACAGTCCATGTAGTTTACTAAATAAGCCTCATCTGAAGGTCCAGGTCAGACTTCTGCACTAACACAGAGTGATACATTATTTTATTAATGTCTATGTGATTTTCGATTTCTCTTTTTTTTTCTCTGTTTTCTTCTTTTTTTTCTGTGCAATTTTTTCTCAGCCTCTTCTTCTATCGAACAAACAATCCTAATCCATTGTCATTTTTTCCCCCTAGAAATTCTATTTTTCTAGACTTCTATAATTCTCATTCTTCTCTTTTAGACTCTCTCCATTTTGTCCAAATCTTTTTTTTTCCCTGGGTATTTCATGACACTGTATAGTACTACAGCTGGGCCAAGTAATATCAAGGCCAAGTGCATCATGTTATTTCACACTTCTTACAGTTGTATATATTTGCATGTACTCTAAGGTGTTGCACTGTCTTTTTTCCATAGCATTGTAACATTTAGGTTTCTTATCTGCCTAACTGTTGTGCCAGAACTACTGTCTTAACAGGCTGTCCCCCATTCTGTATTTAATATCCTGGTTATTCCTAACTAACTATAAAATTTGCATTTTTCCTTGTTTAATTAAACTATTTTTTAGGTAATTTCTCCAATTTGAGAAGGTCTTTTAAATTCTACTGCTGTTCCTCAATGTACTGGGAATCCATCTCTGCTTGGTGGTAGATGGACATGATGATGAGTTTTCAATTTCAGCTTTTAATTTTGGTATCCAGAAAACTGTTCCCTCCTTCTCATAAACAAGAGTTGAACTAGTACTCAGTAGTCAGTCCAAGCTTTTACAGATTTAAGAGATTAGCCCAATGCAAGCAATTGTTTTGCTTTGTTATTATTAGCAAAAATTCCTGATGATTCCAAGACTAATTTATGTCAGAATCCTATTGGGGAAAAACTTAAAACCCCCACACACATGGAGGCAGGAGCTTAAAATAATCTTCCAATAATCTGGTGAAAAACTAGACGCAACTATTGCGCATGACAAGGAACAAGTGGTGACTTACATTCTTAGATCATCCATTCAATCATATTAGCTGTATATGCAGTTTAGTAGGTTTCAGTCATTTAAGAATGTGTCAATAAATGAGTAAGTGTTCACGTCTGAAGCCTTTGTCAGAAAGCTGATTTGTTACTGCCACTATGGAAGTCACAGATACTGAAAAACAGGTGAACAGAGCCTTGGACTGGATATGACATAAATACAGATTAGTGTAGGAGCAACAGGGAGCGGATGGATGTTGTCTGTGGGGTGGCATCACTGAGGAAGAGGTGGACAATACAGGACAGGTGTAGTGCTGTGCAGGCGAAGCTGAAAAAGGGGTGTAAGGACACATTGAAAGTGGTGGCCAATGCACAGGGTTTATGGTGGTGCTATGGAAAAGGAGGAGGCAGTCCCATGGATGATAATTTCACTGAAATTTTCACTAAATTGACTTGGAAGACTGAAAATTTAATTTTGTAGAGATAAACACTCTTATTTCTATTGGTTAGGTTTCGAGTGGGGGTATTTATGAAATTGTTGTTCTTGTTTCCATGTCTCTACTAGCACAAGCTTTTAGTTTTCCAAGTTCATATCAAATTTACATTTTGCCCAAACACATCAAGAGCTGTAAAGAGAGTAGAGGCCAAATGAATAATTTTGGAGTTGAGCTGAGGCATATCAGACATGAAGGCGTGAAACTTGGCTCTGTTTTTGCATTGCTTCTTTCAGGGAGCCTCTGTTTAAATTGTTATGAGCATGCTATGAGCTATTCTTTCTTTTGCTTTCAGGTGTGAGCTTTGTTGTATTAACACTATTCAGAGGAGCAACCAGCTAGGTGGTGTTATGTAGCCACAGATTTTTTTGTTCTGCATATTGAACCAGGGCTGGTTTGTTCCCTTCTCTTGTTGTATGTGCTATTACACTTTCTCATTTATTTGGTGGCTTTTTAATTCCTTGGGACATACCCAAAGCCTAGCGTTGGTGGCGATGGACAGAAAAGATAGAGGGAACTTACCTACCATACCATATTCTCAGGTTTTGCTAAAGGTCTTTAGGAGGAGAGTTGCAAGGTATGTTTGAAATTGAGGCATGGTCTGCATTAAGCAGACTGTAAAACAAGTTTGAATTTGGGTTGGGAAGAATACTGGCACTAGTGAAATAGGTTTGGCCACCCTTAGGTTAGAGAAAACTAGTAGAGCCTTCATAAGTTTGTGAAATTTACTGTTCACCTCCATGTCCAGCAAGGCAATTTGCTGTCTTCCAGAGATACAAATCATTTTCAGAGCTGCAGTCTGACTTTAGGCTCTACACCTCACACTGCAGGATCATATTCGAGCTATTTTGGCTGTTTGTACTATTTTTGAGTTACAGTACAACACCCTCAGCTTTAAAACAGGAAGGAAAGAAAACAAGTTATTTTTTCATCTAAATTAAAGAAGGAAATGAGTGCTGGAAGCCATGGTTAAAGGTCACAAACAGATGGAAAATATTGTCCAAAGTGTCCCAATGGTAGGCTTTGGCCCAGTAAAGTACCTGCCTGGTTCTGAAGATGTATATGTTTAATGGGCTTCCCACTATCTTCTCTACTCAGAGAAGCTGAGAAGCCTGGAGCTGCCATGGTGTGTCATTGACTGCAGGCTTAGTAGGTCAGAGCCCCATGTTTTCCACACTCGTGGTGACCTATCTGGGCAAGGAGTGTGGTGCTGCAGCAGAAAACAAAGGAATTGAAAGAAGGATCCTATTACGCTGGCTGCTCTAATGAAAAACCAGATTTCATTTTTAGACTTCTGTTTTCTAGTTTAATTTTATAAATCTGAACATACTTTCAAGATTATGAAATAAGAGTTGAGAAGCCAGTTATTTTTCATTTATTTTTTAAAACAAATTTATCTTTGAATTGTCATCTGTTAAAATTCCTGAAAAGCAGACCACAAATGAGTACAATATGAACATGATTTTCCATGCCAGCCCAATTCAAAGAAGAGATGGAAAGATTTATTTTGGGTTCCTTTGAACACTTCAGTTGAACACAAAGTGAGACCAGTTCCGTGTAAGTAAGGTCACTCTCCAGGTTTACAGTTTACAAATTAATACTAAGCTTAGCCGTGTATTGTTAGCATATACTCATTAAGTCTTCAGTTAAACAGATTCATTCTGAAACCTTGAAATACTCTACAAAACGTAACAGCTATGGAATCACAGGAAAGGGTTAAAAGCTTTCTTGGAAGTAACATAGAGGAGGCTCCTAAATGCTTCTTTTCCTTTATGGTTATGGTCTACCATTTAATGTCCTGGCAACAAAACTTGAAATTTTGTTTCATATTTTGGATTTCTAAAAAGAACTATTGTTGTATTGTACTAAAATAAGGGAAGAATGAGAGATCTACTTTATGTGAAATTTCAGAACCATACCTTATTTTGCCTTCTTGTACACTGGGTAAGCAAATTTTTGCCCTTTATTATAGTTTTTTAATGTTTAGCACCTATCACTTTTTAATATAATATTTCCACTTGGTTTTATAGTTCCTCTCCCTAGAAATCATTAGACATGATTATTTGGCTTTCTAAACTTGGGCTTATTGGCAAGATACCTAGTGTCTGTTTTGTTCTTGCTCGTAGTTTCTCTGTATTTTGCTTTGTAGTTTTGGTATGCTCTTCTCTGTCAAAGCTCTCCAAGCTCTTTTCTTGTCCTGGTCATCATGTGTTACAACGTTTCAAGTCCTGGTTGTCATATGTAGACAAGCCCTGTCTTCTGGAGGCGCTTGTTTGGTCTCCTGAAAAATTTGGAAATTCCATCCTTACAACTGGTAACTTAACTGGAAACTCAACAGATATGAGTTGGCATGTTTGTTTTTACATGCTATTCTCTTTATTTTGCTGAAGTGCTTCGGAGCAGCAGTCAGTGGTATCTGTTTAACTCCAGGTTTATCATGACCAGGCTTTGACTATAAATACAATCAGAAGGCACTTCTGCTATACAAACTGTAGATAATATCTATCTCAAATATCTATCTTTTAATAATACTTTTAGGATTAATAAAGTAAACTTAGAAGTGTCTCAGCTGGCCAAGGATCCTCAAACATAGGCTCAGCATCCTGGAGCCTTGCTAGCCTCAGCCAAAAAGTTTTCCCACCTGCTTTAACCTAAGTCTGCGCAGTAACGCAATCTTGCTAATCATGTATGTCTTCTCCAAGAATACTGTGCTTTTTTTCAGGCAACTAAAAGTGCTTCTTTTTTTTCTCTGTGAGAACAGAATGATTGCAACTGTAAAGTAAATCCTAGTTCTTCCTTTGTAGATTATATATTTGGCATCTAAATTATGCCAAAAATTATTCTTTTTTGGAGGTCTGGTGAAAGATTCTGACTGTGATATAAAGAGGAAGGAATATAAGAAAAATAAATATCTATCACTTTGCAATTTACATACCAAGTTTTGCTTGGCTGTGATTTAAAACAGCACATAAAGCCCCTAAATTGATCTTTGAACAGCAAAGTTGAGCTTAACTGCAGCAATGCCATAAGCATTGTTAGGATATATTAGAACAAAAGAACTTAACATTCATTCCTGAGCTCTCATTGAAATTTATTAACTTCTGGTACTAAGAAATATAATTTGATGTCACTGGCTGTTGCGGTCTATTTTTGCATGAACTCTGATGGATTGAGTCATCAGTATCTGTCTCCAAAGGGTTACAGTGACAACTTAGTGCTTTGATTAAAGGTTGTAGTGTTTATTTAGTCACTTTTATTGTGCTTGGGAATGTCTCCTGCTAAATATATTTACTTGAAGCCAGAACCCACACTTACAGGTCTCTGCAGCTAACCAACCTTCTGGGACAAAACTGAGTTCCTGAAATCTTAAGCCCAATATACTACAGTGCAATTATGAATTTAGTA
>NW_009921540.1:0-6073 GCF_000696875.1 Nestor notabilis | reverse complement strand
AGGGAAAGGAAATTGGAAGGAGCAACCTCAGATATTTTGCTCTTACGAATTAGTACACAAATACAGATTTATAGTCTTCAGATGTGTTTTGTTTTTACTGATGGCTGTAACTAAGGACACCTGTAAGTCCAGGGGAAAGAGAAAGAATGAAAAATAAAGGGAGGAAAAATGTAATAATATGCAGCATTTCAGAACTGATTTGGAATCTGCTATGTGAGACTTAAAAACTTGTGTTTCTTTTCCTGGAAAACCTGTATCATTTAGCTGGTGTGCCTTAGTGTAAAGTATGAAATATAATGATTTTTAAAAAGATTCTTTCAGCATTTCCAGCGGAAATGTTGAGCTAAGTGTAGAATTTGTGGGATCAGTTAGCTTATAAATAATGATCCTTTATGCTGGCATTGGGAAATCCGTGTTCCCACAGCTAGTTCAATAAAGCAATTAATATCAATGAATGCTGAAGAAAGCAAATCTCTGTTCACTTTTGTCTGGATTAGTTAACCTAAGAAAAATCCCATCCCTCTACTGTAGTATTTAACCTTCTCCTAGGAAGACATGCTAATGAAAGGTAAACAAAGTGTGCTGCTTGACATGTGTTTGCCATTCATCCCTGTTCCCCCTGTCACACACTTTCCCTTTTACAAAGCGATTAACATTTTTCTCTGGAAATTTTGCTGTGGATCTTTTGTTTCTTGCATCCCTCTGTGCCAAACCTGTCCTGTCATTAGCCCTCAGCATTCCAGCTGGTGTTTCTAGGCTAGTTCCTGCTCAGCTGAATGTCATTATGGAGGGACTTCACCTCCAAAACTCACAGATAATGTGTCTTAAGCACACACAGTGCTCAAGTTCGCTGCGTAAAAAATTCCTGATTTGGCATTGTGTTCCATCCAAGGGCAAGTGTTTCTCATCTGACAGGGCATATTTCTATAGCCCACGTAAGTTGTCTACTGAAGGAAGAGGAAGGTCTGTCGAGGGAATGGGTGTGGTTTCACTGACCTCATCCAACAGCGATGAATTTGTGCATTCAGGCTTTGTAGATCAAAATTTTTGATAAAAAGGAGTCATAAAACAGCCCTGAACTTTCCCTGCAGTTGGCTATGCTATCTGAGATTTCACATACAAGCAGTAAAAAAGCTTAGAAGATTTTTATCTCGTAGCAGCCAAGAAGTGTGGTAATAAGGTAAAGGTTGAGAAGCATTGTTGGCATAAGAAATCCCCTGGATTTATAACACACCCAGTTTAGTAAGAATTGGCACTGCTGAGCATTTTCTGACAGTGTTGGGATAATATATTGCAAAAGGCAGAGCAGCCAAGTCTCACACCTGAGAAGTAAGACACACTTCATTCTGTCGATGGAGAAACCTAAATCAAACTTCAACGTTACTATGCAATTACTTCTCTCTTAGGAGCTCCAACTGTACAGAGTTGAGGTATAAAACTTGTGATTTTGGTATACTGTAAGAGTTTATTAACCCCTTAAGTATTTGTATGTACTCTGCGTTTGGAAGGATAGCCTTTTAAAGTTTATTAGGCATGTTTCAAAAGAAAGTGAAATGTGTGTGATACCATGGGTGTAAGGCCAAAGCAGGTTTTCAATTAAGTTTAATTTTTTTTTAAGTAAATAAAACAGTATGTGGAGCTTTGGATTGCATTTCCTATCAGTTTGTGCTGCGAGACCTCCCCTATGCTTTGACAAGAAATGTTATTTGATGAAAGAATAGACTTTCAGTGTTTGAGAGATTCTGTGGAAGTTTGATACTGCTTTTTTACATTCCTTTACTTCATTTGTGAAACTCCATATCTTGCCACATTCACTTCTCCTTTCTTCTTGCAGTTAGATTAATAAAAGTGTCATATTGTTATAATGAACTTATGCTAAAGCTGCACAAATAGAATGATGGAAAACAAATGTAAGAAAATGTTCTGTAAATTTTGTCTGTGCAGATGTGACAGTTGCACTGAAAAGGAGAGTACAGTATGAACACAGGCATGCCTGTTCTTTTGTATGCTATCTATTTTCTTCATATGTATTCTTTCTTCTCGAAAAGATCAGATTTCACAGTTTTTCTCTCTAGTTCTTATAAGGATTTTGCTTAGCTCACTTTCATTCCATATCCGGTATTACTTTTCTCACGTATTCTGTTTTTTACCTCCAGTGTTTTTTAAGCACAAAAGAAAAAAACAGAGACAATGATTATTATGACTGTGGGAAGTTTAACTTGAAAAAGCAAACCTATAGGTAGATAAGAAATAGAAACTGAAGAACTGATATTTTTTCTTGTAGTTTTGGGTATCACTGACATGAAGATGACTGATACAGCTGTTCAAGAGTTTCATTTTCTATTTCTTTGGTTTTTGTAAAATTAATTGATTTTTGTTTTGAAACATTAATACTGCAGGATAAGGAACACAAGATTAAAAAAAAACACACATCATTTTGTTTCCGGTTTGGTCAAACTTAAAAATTTCAGTCTGACATTATGAACAGAAATAGTTCATTTCATATCAGCTTGACAGTCATATGTGTTGGTTTATGTTGATACTTTACAGACTTGTAGCCAAAGTTCCCCAGCCTTTCCTTCCCTGGTAAGTGCTAAAGTACGATGCTGGGTTAAAACTTTTTATGATAGTCAGCCCAACAGAGTTATTTTAATGTATAATGGAGATTCTGTTATTTTAGGGCAATTTAGCAGTTGCCATCTGACGTGTTGGTCTCCAGGAAAAAGCAGAGTCATGAAACTGACATCAGATTTGCAGCTTTCCTCTCCCTACAGTTCCAGGGAGAGCAAACGTGTGGCTTTGACTTCCCTACTCTGAACAGGATTAAGTATAAAGCTTTCTAATACGGACAGGGAAGCATGTCATGTCCTCTTTGACATGTCCAGTTGACTAACATCATCCATTTACATCCGTAACTACATGCTCTTGAAGAGCTGGGCAAAGTTACAATTTAGAAACTGACGAATTATTTGCATCTTTTGAGCCACATCCAAAGGTACTGAGGAATTAGAGGAACTAGGGTATGCAGAAATGCCCCAAGTATTGGATAGGTCTTGAGATTCAACGTTTGCAAAGTGGTGGTAACCGCCTTAATATTTCGTAGGACAGTGAATCATATGGATATAGCACATAGTTTGCCAGTTCTCTAATAGGGCCATGTTACTAAAGAAGACGTGGGGTTTTTTTTTGTATTAAGAGGGCACTGCATTTCCAACACTGCTGAAAATCAGGGAACAGGTTTGGCTTAAGCACAGACAGAAATGATACAGCATGTACCATTTCTCCTTGCCCTGTAAAAGCACTGTTGAAAACCGCAGCTACTGGCTGATTTAATGATTTTGCTCTCAAACAGAAAAGAAAAAAAACTTTTAAAATTGCCTAGTACTGTAAGAAAGTATACTGCTGTACTAAACATTTTTAAGTGTTTATTTATGCTGATTTTAAGCAAAATCTGCCAGTAGAAGTAAACTAACCTCATTCAGATAATACAGGTAGCTGCAAACTTTGGCTGTCCTCTAATTCCCAAACACTTATCCCCACATACACTTCCTGTTGCCTGACTCTTGTCAGCTGGAAAAGTCATTATCTGAACAGAGAGCTTTGCATCTGTCAGCTGGGGAAGTGATTACTTAAATTGATAGCAATAGCAGTTGTTTTAGTTCAAAATGGCTTGCTATGTAGGTTTTTTTTAAAAAAATTGGGAGAAAGTTGTCACTATTTAGTCAGTTTATGTTATTATTGTTGTGAACATCAAAGACCTAAACAATATAAACAGCTCAGCATCCTGCTGAGGCTCAGATAGGCAAACTTTGGAAATGAACTGACCCTGATAAAATGCATGAGGATTAATTTTAGAGAGAGTGTTGCCTAAATTTTAACAATTACACTAAAACAGAGAAAGTGTTTTTTTATATATATATATATATCTCCTGTTCTTTTGTCCCTCCTTTTTAAGCTGTCTCATCTCCATCCCTTTTTATCCTGACATAGTGGTGAGAAGCATACAGGTGGGGCAAATACCATACTGGGGACCCACTCCTTGTCCTCTAGATACCTCAGAGTCAAAAGCTGACAAGAACTGGGGGCACCCTAAGTATGTTGAGTGGATTGCAAAATGATACCTTGTTACAGGAAAACATGGAAGTCTAGCCAATCTCCCGTCCTGCCCAAGTTAACTTTTGCAGAATCTGTGAATTGTCTTTAATTGCTACGAAGCACATGATAAAATTTTCGTTCTTCCAAAAGTCTTTTTTTGTCTCAAACTTTTCTTTAAAAATATAGGCCAGCTCCAAAATGCTCAGAAGTGTGACTTCACTGAATGCTCTTAAAATCCATATTTAGTTCCCAAATAAGTAGCCTAATTTTCCATAACACTGTGCAATCAGTAAGTCTCATTGACCTCACAAAGACTGTCTGCCTTCTCAGCAATTCCAAAAAAGAAAGCAATTTATTTAGAAGTCAAATATACTTAGAGAGTCTTCACTTGTTAATATTTTCCAAAGAATGTACTTTAAAAAAAAGTATTGAACTTTCTCTGCTCATGTGTTCTTTGAGAGGCATAGCCAGGATGAATAATTTTATGTGTTTATCTTCAAATACTTTTATATTATTTTATTTTATAAGGATATTAATCTTTTATTAGATTTGAATAACATGAGAAGATTGAGATGTCTTGGGCTGTGTAGGAAATAAAAGAATGGTAGCCTCACTGTCCTTTTCTGGATTTGGCTTGGGAAATACTTTATGTGGAAATTTCCACCTCTTTATTTCAAGTGGTTTTAGAGTTTAAATGATGCTTAGATTGGGTAAACTGGATTTGGACTCAGATGTTGCCTGCCCTAGAACTTCTGATCCTTTGACTTTTATCATTTTGACTCTTATCTCACACATTTTTATAACCTGAAATAACTTGTCAGTTGAATGAACCATTTGTTATTGAGACCTCCTATACAGATACAGTCAACAATCCTGTTATTTATCTTGTGAAATACCACACACTTATTAAACGAGAGGCATCTCAATAAATATTGTGATGTATCTAATTTGTAACAAAAAAGAACTGTGAAAAGTTCAGAATATATTCCTGTAATACTTTTTCCAGACAAGAGACCTGAATTTTAACTCTTCCTGGCAATCTGATGTGAGAAAGTTACCTGATATTTAAATTTGTATGCTGTGGTCTTGTGTTTCACTAATACTGGTCAAACTTCACACTTAATGGCTTCCCCCTGCCCCCTTCTATATTTCTTGCTAAGGTTCTGTTGAACATGTTTTATTTCCATTAGAACCGTAGTGAGTTTTCATTAAAACAGTTTAGAAAAGCTTTGCAAAACCAAGCACATTTCCCATGGCTTTGGGAATGTCTTGTGCATTTGCCTTGAACCTTGAAGACAGGGTATGTGAACCTGCAAGGCGGTTCTGTACAAAGGAAAAGAGGTAATGTGCTAGGAAGTGAAACCTGATTGTAATATGCAGCCCTGAGGCTGAGAAACATTTTAAAATGCTAAAATACGTCCCTCTCCACCTGCGCGGTGCTCTGCAACCTCCCAGAGTGTCTTTCTGGAGGCCTTGAAGTGTTCAGGGATGAAAAGCTGTTTAATGCCTGGAACAGCTGTGTTTGCTTGCTGGTGTTTGCTCCTCATATAAATCCCGGTGCTCACACATCGAGAGGTGGTGGAGTTCCCTTTATAGCACTTGGCTGAGCATTTCCCACATCCTTCCAGAGAGGAATGGGGTCTGTGATGCCCAATGCAAGCACGGCCATGGGGACCGGCTGCAGTTGAGGCTGAGAAAACACCACTAGGGGAATGTATGGCTGTAATACATGGTGGTGCAGACTGGAAGGTTATCTGCTCTGATGTCTTCTGATGCTCAGTTTATATTTCCAGTGTCTTCTTGAATCTCATTTTACATGCCCCCCAAGTGAGAAAGTTTCCTCTGTTCCACTAGGAAAAACATTAAATGCCATAATAGCTTCAATATACACTAAACCAACCAGTAATTCCCTTCCACTTCTGTTGCTTTTTTAAATTTTATTATCTCAAGAAGGTTGCATACTTAATGACAATACCAC
>NW_009921539.1:0-23282 GCF_000696875.1 Nestor notabilis | reverse complement strand
GGCGGGGGGTCCCTCCGGCTGTGCAGCACGCGGGTGAGCCTGGAGGGCATCAACAGGCCCGTCATAGACCGCATCATCCGGGTGGACCACGCGGGGGAGTACGGGGCAAACCGCATTTACGCGGGGCAGATGGCCGTCCTGGGGAGATCGAGCGTGGGACCCATTATCCAGGTTCGTGGACCTAAGAGCGATCTCTGTGCTTGTGCTTAGTTTGCATTCGATTAACAACGGACGGATGAAGTTGAAAAGTGGCAGGTGTTTGTGGTGAGATAGCTGCCTGTCATCTAAGCACTTTCAAACATGCAGTTTATGAAGAGTGGCAGAATTACTTGATAAGGGAGTTGCAGTACTACAGCTACTTTAGTGTTGTCACAAAGACTTACTTCGCAAGTGTGTTGTCTTTTTGTAACTATCCTTATCTGGCCTTCTTGACCATTAGCTCTGTGTAGTGTGATTAGTGTTACCTTTGCAATTGAAGTATGAGTGGCCTGAGCCATTTTGTTTTCTTTGTGTTTATTAGTTTTATTGGAAGAGCTTAGCTTTCCTGGTTTTACACTTCCCTGTGGTCTGGCTCTTTTCCAGCAAATGTGGAATCAAGAAAAAGACCACCTAAAAAAGTTCAATGAACTAATGGTTGCATACAGAGTTCGACCTACTGTCTTACTGCCTTTTTGGAACGTAGCAGGTTTTGTTTTAGGTGAGTTTGTGTTATTGTTGTTTTCTGAAGTCTTCAAATGGTGTAAATTGTCTGCATTGCTTCAGGTTTCATTGTTTTCATGTGTTTGGTACCACAATCACAGGGGCTGGAAGTGCTTTGCTTGGGAAGAAAGGAGCAATGGCTTGCACAGTGGCAGTGGAAGAGAGTATATCAGATCACTACAATAACCAGATCCGAACACTTGTGGAAGAAGATCCAGAAAAGTACAAAGAACTATTGCAGGTATTTTAGTATGACTTGAAAAGTAGTTTAGCAAATTCATTAAATTATCTAATGTGACCTTAGTCTTTTAAAATAATATGTTCATGGAGTTTACAGTAGATCTCTTTTTGTTCTCTCCCTTACAATACTGAAGGCAACAGAAACTTTTAAGTTAAAAGGATGTTTTATCTTTCAGCAGCACTAAATTGATCAAGCACCAAAATTGGTTGGATTAGCCTCAGCATGGTTTCAATAATTCAAAGTTTCCCTTTTGACTGGGAGAACTATGCTTTAGTTTTGGTTAATTTTAATTTAAAGGAAGAGTTTAGAGGGGAAGCAGAAGGAGAAAATAAGATTGTATAGTAACACTTTTCTTATAATGGCTATGATTATACAGTTAGAATAGAATATCTCAGTTGAAAGAGTCATGTAGTGATCATTTAGTCCAATTGCCTGGCCAAATCAGGGGTGACCAAAAGGTAAAGCATGTTATTAAGGGCATTGTCCAAATGCCTTTTAAACACTGACAGGCTTGGGGCACCAACCACCTCTAGGAAGCCAGTTCCGCTATTTGACCACCCTCTTGGTAAAGAAATGGTTTCTAATGTCCACTCTGAACCTCGCCTTCGAACCATTCCCATGTGCCCTATCACTGGATCCCAGGGAGAAGAGCTCAGCACCTTCCTCATTTGCCCTCCTCGGGCAGTTGTGGAGAACAGTGAGGTCACCCCTCAGCCTCCTTTTCTCCAAACTAGACCAGCCCAGAGTCTTTAGCTGCTCCTCACAGGACATGGTTTCCAGCCCTTTCACTAGCTTTGTTGTCCTCCTCTGAACGCAGTCAAGCGTTTTCACGTCCTTCTTAACCTGTGAGGCCCAGAACCGCTCACAGTACTCCAGGTGAGGCAGCACCAACACTGAGCACAGCGGGTTAATCCCCTCTTTTGAGCTGTTTGATGAAGCCTGGGGTGTGGTTTACTCTCTTGGCTGCCAGGGCACGCTGCTGTCTCACATTGAGCTGGCTGTAGACCAGCACACCATTCATGTTCTAGCCTTGAATACTGTTCAGAGTGTGTAAGGAGTAACTGTAAGCTCTGCAAGAAAATTATTTCCCAAGTATTTTGGGCATCAAATTAGGCCTCTTTCTTTTAAGGTGTTTGTGGGAGACTGACCTGTTTCCACATGCAGCACATTGAGCTCCTTGGTGCTCTGTTTGGCAGGAGCTTGCTTTAGGGTCTACGTGTTCATTTCCAACTTTGCTGACTATCTCTATGTTCAGTTGTGCATAGTTTAACTTGTTGCCAAATCTGGTTACTCCAAAACTGTCTTCTTGTTATAGAACTAGTACCTGAAGTAACCCAGGTAGTGCTGGCACAAGCAGCCTTGTGCATGTTTCCCTTTAAATCCTGCCCCTGAAAATAAAGGCTATAAACTGAGAGGACACAAACTAAAGAGGAAGAAGTGAAGCAGCAAGGTTATTCACAGTTGACAGTATGAGGAGGACCAGTGATGAAATCAAAAGCAATGCAAACCTGTTGAGTAGGGGCAGTGCTTGGGTGTCTGTAAATGCTGAACACTTCAAGCAAGCATAGTCATGCAGGCACCTTGAGAGAAAATTCTTTAAACCTTTTTGCCCCAGTTGGAAAATTAGAAGAGGAAAAATAGTGTTATTTAATGAGTACGCTAGAATGGACAAAAGCCCTGTTGGCTTACAGGGAAACACTCTGGCAAGGCAGGGAACCTTAATTTCATTATCTAAGTTGTCAGAATAATTTGTATGTATGAAACTAATTAGTGTTACAAGTTACTACAAGTATAGGTTTTCTTGAAACAGCAAAAAAGATTAAAATATTAAATTTAAGATATTAAAACAGCTGCTTGGTTTTTTAAAGGCTTTTTTTGAGAATATTAAAAGATCTTGAGGTTTGGGGAATGCTGTAAATTATTCCTTTTTTGCCGAATTTGAGATACAGGTCTTTGAGAAGTTTCTGAGAGACCTGGGCCTCAGATGCCTGCAATGGTCAGCAGCATATGGTTTTGTATACTGGCTACCTTGATTTCTCTGTGAAGTAGGCTTACTAATTAACTACTGTTTTTAAAGATAATAAAGCAATTTCGGGATGATGAACGGGAGCACCATGACATTGGGATTGACCATGATGCAGAAACGGTAAGTACAATGTTAACTAATTGGCACTGTTGGCAAGGATGTAGATGTGGTATTCTCATCTTCCTCACCTAGTGACTCTGGTGTAGTTCTCTACTTGAGAAATAGAAAATATGGTGCTTGATACTCCTTCACAAAGATAAATACAAGAAAGCACTGCATGTTACAGCTTTCTAGAGCAGAACTGAACCTTGGAACTCATGTCAAGTCTTAAAATGATTGTGTTTTCTTGAGAGGTGTCCTCTGCACAATTTTTAATTTAATTTTTAGATTAAATATTTTTGAGGATAAGGCTTAATAAGTGCTATCTATACAGCTGTGAACTTGAGGCATCATCTTGGTAGATAAACACAGCCGTGTTAGGAAGTGTGAAATACTGAACTAAATTCTGTGCTCCCTTGAGTACTGTATGAGAAATGTGTGACTTTTCCCCTCTTTTTCTCTTGACTTACATTTGTGGAGAAATGGAAACATTTTGCAAAGTTGATAGCTTTTAATTTAGTTTTCTCTAGGGTAGATTAGACAACAAATGCAGGTGGGGTTTGGTGGGATTTTTTTACGTGTTTTTGCTTTGTTTTGGTTTTGGTTTTTTAGATGATGTGAACTATTCCTTACCACAGTGTGGTTCAAACAAAACACTTCTTCAGAAGTGTTTAATCTTTTATTCTTTGTTTTACAGGCACCAGCTTACTCAGTTTTGAAGACAGCTATACAACTTGGATGCAAAGCTGCAATTTTTTTATCAGAAAGAATTTAGTTATATTTTCTATTATGTCTGTGGCAATAAACTGTGATATGAAAGCGTATGGAAACTGTGGAGGACTAATGGTTATTTTATACATCCTTTTAAGATTTTCTTCACTGAGTACCTGATTCAGCCATCCTTTGTCACGTCAAGTACCTGTGTGAAAGGTATCAATGTTAAAGTTGGTTGAGGTAAATATAAATGAAGATGGCAGAATTGGGTCTGTATGAACTAAACCTCCTTATTCAGATACTGTTCACAAGGTGGCAGCAAAATATGAATGTGTATACATGATTTATATCTATAATATGTGTGTATATATGCACACATCAAAATGATAAATAGGTTCTCTGTTGCCTCTAAATTTATATGTACTTGAAATAAGCTGGAGCTCATTCAGCTCATTTTGAAGTGATTAATACTGACTAAGTAGGATATTTCTGAGTTGTATTTTCAGGGTAAGTGAAGTACTAGTAAGTATTTCTTTTCAGTCTGTCTTGAATAAAGGTTGGTATTATAAGATTTTCATTTGAAGACTTGTTGTTTTGGATCTTTTTTCAGGCTTAATTCTTTAGGTAGATTTTTATTTATTTTTTTTTCTTCCTTTGGGGTTGTTGTTGTGGGATTTTGCTGTTGGTGGGTGGTTTTGTTTGTGTTTTTGTTTGCTTTTTTTAACCTGTGTGTGTGCGTAAGGAGTTGATCCCTGATATAAAGCTGGTGGAGAAAGCCACTTAGAGCACATGTGGAGTTGCACTTAATACTCTGTTAGAGCTTTCAAGTTGATAGTACTTTGCCTCTAGTCTTCAGTGGCTCTTGAATGAAGACGCTGTGGTTCCTCAATGTTGACACTATTTCCCCACGCTTTCTGCTGGCATCCTGGCAAGGAGCAACAGAAATAAAAGACAAAGTTGTGCATGGTTGTTCTGTTGAATGCTCATTGGCGATGTTAGAAGTACAGTGATGGAATGTGAATGTCTTGAACTTGTAGGGATGAAAGGGACTTCATGCAAGATTGCATCTCTTGTTCTTTATGTCTTAAGAACATCCTAACCCTTCTTTTCCTATTTCATCATTATGGAAATAGTATAGCTTTCAAAATGCATATGGATGATATAGAAGATGTTGATAATTTGATACAGACATTTAAAGTTCCTCTCAGAGATTTCCATTTTTGTAGCTGAGAAGCATGATCTCCTCCCATACATCCTGTGAGTAAAATTGCAGGTCACGCAGAAGGCACATATGCATACTTTTGCCATTATATCTATACTTCTAAAACTTTTGGGAGATGCAGCTTGTTTAGCTGCCTTAAGCAAACGGGATTTTTCCCCAATTGTACAGGTTTTCCAGTTTCTACAGGTTTCTGGGTTTTGTTTGATTTGGTTTCTTAATCAGAATAGTGTGACAGATTAGGGAGCAGAATTTCTTGCATCTTATTTTCTGGTTAAAAGCCATGATCTGTAGTGTATTAAAGTCAGTATTTCCTGGCCCATGCAATGGGTATAACAAATTGAACAGGTCAGCTGTGGACGTGGGATATAATGGGTGTAAACCTAGTTGAAAAGGAAAGAATTGGAAATCAAGAAATAAAATAGGAGCAAGTGTTGCCCATTACTGTCATAAGGAATGGAGCCACCATTGCCAATCTTGACTTTTACCTTCTATGGCAAAACTACAGTTATATTGAGGCCAGTTAAGTTACTTGATGAAGTTTTGCTGTGTGTTGGTTACAGCTCTGTTGTGCTGGCCAAATGCTATGTCCTGACTTTGTAGCTGCTTTGAGACCATAGGAGGATAAGGGCAGAGTTGCCACCAGGACTCCAAGACCTGTGGGAGCATCTCAAGTCCAAGCATCTGGGAGCTTGGTGAGGCTTCAGACACCATTTAATCCAGGTACATCTGAGTCTACCTTTTTTAGTAGCTCTGTTAGCATTTGTAGGTACTGTCTTCTGTGTAATTTGACATGAAAGACTTTTTAAGGTGGATTATTTACCCTTTTTTTGTGAAGGAGCTTAGACTAAATCTTAATGTAGAAGCTCCTGTTCTGTATGATTTATTATGACTGACACTTCGTCCCTTTAATTTCTGCCACACTGTTGCAAATGTGGCATGGTTATACTCAAACTACTGATGTTATTTACATTGTTCAAACAAAGTAGCATTGGCATGTGGAAAATTTAGGTAATATAGAGAAATCGACACAAAAGAATGGTTAATTAAAGTGGTGTTGAATGAACATGCCATGCAGTCATGTAAGTCACGGGCTTTCATGATTGAGTCAAAAGAAGAAAAGATTGTTTGATGAATCGTCCATTGTAAAGTCTTTAATAACAGGGGCAGCATGGGACAGCATCTTTTGTGAGTCCTTTATGAGAGCTGGGGAGGGAGGGGCACAATAAGTTTTGACTCAAAGCTGGAAGTTGCCCACACACGCATACAGTGGTCTTGTGATATAAACTGGAAACCGAGCCAGTCAGTTTCCTGGTCTCTTAGCCATTACATCAGGGCTGAATGCTGGACAAGGCATCTGTGGGGCTTTCCTCGAGAGGTGGTACTAAGCTGAAGGCTGTTGTTTTCCAAGGCAATGGTTACAGAGGTTCTCTGAAGATGTCTGTGGTGGTGTTCAACAGTTGTGGGATTTGCTGCTGACACAGAGAAGCATTCATGTGATCCTTTGTCCAAGATGTGGGTGGCCTGTGAGACCATCTCATGCTGCTCGCTTGGGGCAACAACGTTGAAGAGACAAATCCCATTTTTAATGTATGTAGTTTGGCCAAAGGCTGACAACATCAAATACCAGGAAATCACTGTGTGAATTCAGTGTGTTTGGCCGTATCTGCAGTCAGTGAGAGAGCTCACAGCGAGGTCTTTGTCCTCAGCAGCTGAAAACATCCTGCGCATTTGAGTAGGCCATCAGACAGTAATACTGACTCTAGTTGTGAGCATAAAATATGAGTCAGGAGAACAGCTCTGCTTTATGCTCCCAAGCAGGATTTGTTCCTTCTTTTTACTGGAGCAGCATATTTGCGCCCATCCATTAAAGTGTGGGTGAGCTGTTCTGTCACTTCCAATGGCTGTGCATTTCCCTGCTCATTGGCATTACTCTGGGGTTTTTTTGGGTTTTTTTTTTTTGATGTTTTACACAGAAAATTGAGTTGCTTGTCATTTTCCTCATGCAAAAGGCACTTTTGTTTGGAAAAACTGCTTCAGATTTTGAAAGACTACAAAAGGTGGTAGAAGGTTACAAAAGGACTAGAGATGCTTGAGTGCTGTACAGAGCTTCTATTGTACAGCTGCTGCAAGGCTGTACTTTCTTCTTTATGTTATTTTGAGGCAGAACCAAAGCTGGACTGATGTCAGCCATCCTGGCAGGGGCTAATGGCAGGCAGAGGCCAAAGTATATAGCTTATACAAGTCTGTTATCACAGCGATTCTTGGTGAACTCTGGTCATGTTGACAGAGGAAAAGAAACTTGGATCAGACAGAGAGGTTGTGAAATGCTGCATTTTCAAAACAGGGAGTGGGGAAGATGACAGGGTCTTCACTGTGCCTTTCGGCTTTGGGACTCCCTTCTGAACTGTAAGATAAGCATGTAATTTGGGTGTTGCAATATGCAGTAGGATTAAATCCTTTCCCTCAAAGTAATGAGGGCTTCTAACTCCTGTGATAACCAAGGGATTGATCCTGATTCTCTCCTCCAGAAAAAGAATGAGTTCTATTTTTTGGTGAGGAGGAGCAGAGGTTTCCATCTGTGTGTGCATAGGGCTGTAGGACTGTTACCGGCTCCTTGATCAGCATCTCACCTCTTACTGTTTTCTCCTGAAACCAGGGGTGGGGTCAATCTGACCTCTATTCTCCAAAGCTGCTCTGAGTCAGAGATTAAGGTAATGAAAGTGCTTGGAGGTGAGTGACATGGCCAGATGGTTCAGTCCTTGTGCTGAGCATTGGGGCTTTTTCTGATGCTCTGACAGCTCTGAAGTGGATCTCTGCACCATCTGCCCTAGCTCAGGAGGAGGAAAACCCAGCAAATGAAAGCAAACAGGCAACAGTAGCTCTGTCTCACAAAACAAGAAGGCTGGTTATGAAAATTTGAAGCAGCTTTGATGATCCACGGCCTGTCAGTAAAAGCTCTAGAAAGCTACCAGGATGGCAAGATGCATGTGATGCCATGGTGGTGTAGGTCTGACTGTGCCAGTATATGTTTCAGCCTCTTGCTGCTGCAGCTGGGCTAGACAAAAATCAAATCCCCATGGCTGTGATTAATGTGGTGATGCTGACATAAGCTGAATTGTCTTTTTACAAGGGCATGTAGTGACGGGACGAGGGGTAGTGGCTTTAAACTGACAGAGGGGAGATTTAGATTAAATATTAGAAGGAAGTTCTTCCCTGTGAGGGTGGTGAGGCCCTGGCACAGGTTGCCCAAAGGAGCTGTGGCTCCTGCATCCCTGGCAGTGTTCAAGGTCAGGAGGGTTTGCACTTGAATGGTCTTTAAGGATCCCTTCCAATGCAAACCATTCTATGACATGCCACAGGTTATGTAAAATGGGACTCATAAGATTGTTTGGCAGAGAGCTATACCATTGTCTGAGCTGATAAATATTAAAGATGGAAGGAAGATCTAATGGGCTTAATCTTTGACTGGAGTAAATCTGTGTGGCTCACTTGAGCATAATGGAGCTAGGCTTGCTATAAACTGACTGAGGATATGCCATACAATATCTATGCTGGGGATGATGTGGATTGTATGTGCCTTTTCTTATTCTTCGCATTTCTTAGCATTTAATCTGCGCAGTCCCTTATGTCTGCTTTATTTCTTGACTTTAGGGAAGATACAATTTCAGATGATGTGTCAGTCATTTTCTGTCACTAGCATCAAAGTTGTGGCATGTCACTTGCATTGAATTCTGCACATATTTTCAGCTTGGGAAACTTAAACCGATAAGCCAAAAATATTGGCCAGTTTAAAGGAGGAATGTGTGTGATAAAGGAGGAAGTTGTTTCAAGGTACCATTTTTCTATTTGTTAATCCAGTTTCCCCAGAGTGGCTGAGATGAAAAATCTGAATAGATTTAGGAGAATGGCAGCAGTTGTACTCCCAGAGTGGCAGAAAACTTTACTTGTGTTGAAGAAGGCTTGCTGACACTCCTGTTCAGAGTTGTGGGGCACATCTAATATTGAGTGAATGAATTAACAGTTAATTGGAACAGGTTCAGTGGGTAACATCTCTAAAACAACTTGACTGTGCTAGAAGGAAGATCCCATTTGTTGTAGTTAGGTGCTTTCAATAAATGCAGCCTCCTGTTCGCTCAAGGTGTTTTTGAGAAATACCACCTTATGCTGCAGTTTTACAGAGCAGAACCCAAACTGAAGCAGACCAGGGGATCATACCTCTGTGTCCAGAAATAGAGCTTATGGCAGCAGCATCATTTCATAGTGTTAAGATGCAGATTAATACACCTATGCTGATATTTAGTTCCAAAAAATAATCTTTTTTTAGTATCTTTGTTTCACAAATTAAGGCCATGACGCTGCCCCTTACTTGCGCTTGTCCTTAACTGGAAGTAAACAGTGTTCTGATGGAAGCCCAGGTATCACACAATGTTGCTTGGAAGGGAGCTCTGGAGGTCATCTTGTCCAGCCTCCTGCTGGAGGCAGGACTGCAGCCAGCACAAAAGCAGGTCAGCTGTGATTTTGCCTGCCCTGGTGATAAAAACCTCCAAGGACAGAAATTCCACAGTCCTTATGGACAGCCTGTTCTGGTGCTGCGTTACGTCACCAGTGATGTTTCTGGTTAGTTGATTTGGTTTTCCTGCTATCCATCCTGAACCTTCCAAGA
Source organism: Nestor notabilis (assembly GCF_000696875.1). NCBI lineage: Eukaryota > Metazoa > Chordata > Aves > Psittaciformes > Psittacidae > Nestor > Nestor notabilis. Next base: position 13,618 of record NW_009921539.1, on the reverse strand, counting down.
CTCTGGCTAGTGCTGCTTGTTATGTCATATGGTACCATGGAGAAGAGTTTGGCTCCACCATCTCGCTAGATACTCTTTAAGTAGTTTTAGGCAACTGTTAGATCACTCAGTTCTCAACATCCCAGCATACGTGTCCTCTCCTGAGCCCTGTGCTAAAGAGCAAGTTGGGAGGTGGTGAGCAAGGCAGTGGAACAAAGGGCACAGACTGGGGATGCACATCTCCTCTGCATGGCCGTGTTGTTCCTGCTGTGTTTCCACTGCAGTCACGGCTTTCACAGCAAAACACACCTCCTGGCAGGACTGTGTCCCCGGGAAGGAGGGTGCAGAGCTGTAGCTCTCCTTGCAATGCCTGGTTCCTGAACTGGCCTGGAGGAGACAGATGCATCTAGTGACCACCTTGACAGCCTTATCATTTGTTTTAGATTCCAGGCTTCATATGAATGCCTGAAGCAGTCTTCTTTCCCTGCAGGTATTTTCTACCCAACTGTTTGCATGTCAGTGATTTGGGTTTTAATTTCACCTGTGCCTAGGACAGATGGATTTATTGACTTGATGGTACAGATGGACATCTGTAGACCAAGGTATTAACAAAAGCAAGTCAAAAACACACAGTAGGAGTTTTTCCTATTTAAAATATCTTTCTAGGACTGCAGAATAAAAAGATTATTTGTAGCACTAGTAGGTGCTTTTCGGTTTCCTTTGTGGCCACTGGCCAGCCACCTGCCAGGGACTGCTCTGGTCAGAGCAGAGGCACCAGCAGGTGATGGGGACTTGAAGTTTTTGCAGTACATTTTGAAAGCAAGCTCTGCCAGCTGCATTTTAGCAAGCTGTCATGACTTTCTCCCAAGTTTGTGGTTTGAGGGCAGCTGTATAGGCTGAGGTTGCTAACTGTGTATGCAAACGGATAAAACATTTAGTGGAGTGAAAAGCATTAGCTTATAGGAGCAGACAGACATGCAGTGCCACAGCAGATAACTCAAGCCTGTTGATTTTTCTTGCTATCTCTGGATTAAATTTCCTCTTTAAACAGTAGCCTATGTCTAATTTAAAGCTGTCTCTCATCTTGCTGACAGATTGTTTCCTGCCTCCTTTGGGGGCAGAGACATGCTCTAGAAATGGCACCTACCTTCTGAGGAAGGAGAACACATACAACTTGTTTTCCCAGGACTAGTGCCGAAATGCTGGAACACAGTGGGGCCTCTGCTCTCCAGATGTCATCCCAAGTCTCCCCATGCCGATGGCTGGGGATCCTGAGGCAGGTACAGCAAACTCCCGCTTTCCTCTCAGGAGTGACACTATTGTGTGTAACAAATATCTCTCCTCTACTAGCCCATGGCATTCCCATGGGAAAAGGGCTTTGCTTTAAGGCTGGATTAAGAGAAGGATACTGGGTGCAAGTCTGCTAGAGTGGTAAGTTTTTGCTTAGCTCTAAGCACAAGAGCAACAGGGATAATTGGATGCTCCAGGTTAAACTTGTTCTGAGGCTTTAGTGACTTGCCTGTGGCCACCTAGCAAGTCTGTGGCAGAAATACATAGGGAATACAATTTGAGAGGAGTTGAACATCCCAGGGGTCTGTACTAACAATATAGCACTCCTGGTAGCTGGTGAAAAGGTGCAGACATTGCTGCTTTTAAGTGTTTTTATGCAGCAAAAGAACAGCAGCAGGACTTAAAATCAGTGGTGAAATTGTTCTAGCTTCTAATGGCTCAATTCCAGCCCTGACCTGGAAAGCTAGTGACTGATGAGGAGCTGTCGTTCGCATCTCATCTTGTCAGCCTTCATTACTCTGCCTTTGGCAGGAAAAAGAGAGTTTACTTGAAGACTTCAAAGGTGGCTGAAATGTTGTGATTTAGGAAGAAAAAAACCCAACAAAAAACTGTCCACTTTTCAATTCCTCCCACCCAAATATCCAACAATATTTGCTAATGAGAAATAATTATCTCTCAGTTTTAAATGGCACAAGTGCTATTGTTTACACAAAATATGAGAATCTAGCAAGACATCAGGCGTATGTTTAGAGGGATAATGCATGAGAAATTGGTTCTCTCTTCTCAGGCAGCTGAGCCTTACAAAGGAAAATGACAGTTACATGTGTTTATAGACAACTCTAGAGCTGGCTGCATTTGCTTATCATTTGTCACAAATGTGGAAACTTGCAGTACAAAGTGCTAGTACAGTGTGAGCTGGAACATTTGCTGCTCTCCAACACATGTGGCACAAATCCCAGTGCTCGCTGGATGTTTCAGGTTGGTGACCAGCAAGAGGATTTATCCCGGTAAGCTGGTATGAGTAACCTTGAGTCTTCCCATGGATTGTCGTCTAATCCATGGGAAAATTAAAATGGAGCAGGCAGAGTATGGCCTGGGTTTTGGCTTGCATCACTAGCAATTCATAGCTGCTGAAGCAGCCATCTGGATCTACCTGGTACATTGCTTAGGATGTTGCAGAAGTGTTGGGATAACAATGCTTACTGAAGCTACTGTTTTGAAGTGACCTGTAGAGTGGCCTGATAGTTCAGTATTTCTATGCAGTTGACTCATCATTGTCCACAGACTTGAAATTCAGACAGAAAAACCCCCTTATCACTCAGTGGTGAACACACAGTGTGTTGTTTTAGTGACTTTCCTATTAACAAGAAAATCCATGGTTGTATTTTTCCCTCTTTTTATCTTTCCTGTGCTTACCAAAATACATGTGATACTGATACAGCTGTTGGTTTTAGAAGATGTGTTATAATACACCCTCTTTATGTTATCTTGTACTGAGTACTTATTCCAGGCTGAGCTTTAGTGAGTTAAGAATAATCAGCAGAACTGTAATATACTTGTCTTTCCGATTTACTGAATTAAACCAAAACACCCCGAAACAGCAACCAATGAAAAAATAAAACCCAACTAAACAAAAAAAAACCCCAAAACCTCCAGACCCCAAACATTTACCTTACAAAGTTTTACTGTCACAGCCAAGAGAAACTAAACAGAACAGATTACATACGAGTTGCATGTGTTAGGTATGAATATGTAGCATAAAGCCAAGAAGAAAAGTTTATAGAGATTTCCTAGAGAACATTCATCTGCACTGTAAAAACAATGATAAATTTTGCTGCATCTGGCAATTATTATGCCACACTCCGCTCTTACTCAATGCTCACCCTATTCATCTTGGGCAACTCATTCCTTGGTTCTCCCACATACCAAGATATTAATCTGCTTCTCATGCAAACACTTAACAATCTGAAATTGCTACAACACACCATTGTAGACTTGGTTCAGTAGCTGTTTTTGTTTGCTGTTAAGGATAAAGAATCCAAGGTGGATCAAAGTCCGTCTGGTCTCTGGACCCCTGCTTCTTTCCCTTTGTTTAGACTTTCATGCTCTGAAGTTTCGAAAGTCATAGCCACCACCCATCTGTATTTGCCTTAAATCAAGTAACTTAAATGGATTTTAGGTGTTTCATTTTTCTTTGCTTTGCTGCGCATAAGTTGGGTCTGATTTTTCTGCAGGCTTTGCTTTCCTTGGCTTCTAATGTAACTTTAGAAGGTGTTGCTGATTTGAATCATTAGGTCACTGGGCAAGTCCAGCTGTGCCCTTTATCCAGCAGTGCTCTGCTTGTGGGGGTTACAGAATCAAAAGCTTGAGCTGAAGGTAATGAATTACAAGGGCAAGTGTTATGACAATTGATTTTGATTATTGATGGATGGGTGAAAGTACCTATGCAAATGCACATCAGTGCATGCCTCTTACTAATACCATGTGTCTCTGTTGAGCTGGGGAATGGGCAATGTGTCTTTTATTCAGAGTGTTCACACAGATAATAGCTGCTACAGCCCTCAATCACCAGCAGTGAGACACATTCAGGTGTGGAGTCCACTGCGTCTGGGTAGGTGATAAGTGGAGAGGCGGTGGCTGGATCATGGCTGCAGTTGGAGCCTCTTACATTTAGGAGAGCTGGCAAGACCATTTTACTAGCCACATCTTCAAGTCTGCTGGGTGCTTTCTGCTGGCCCTCCTGGAAGGAGGGAGCACACAGGCATATTTATACCTTTCCTGGATTCTAGGGCTTCCAGCCCTTCTTGGTGAGCTGGTGGCAGATGATGCGTTCACACTGCTGAGCGGGAGCTGGGTTTTCCTGAAGCAGAGAAGAGGTGGTTTCATGCTTGTCAGAATGACCTGCAATGTGGCTGGGGGCCAGAAGAGAACAACCTGGCTGCCATGGAGCTTCTACATAACAGGCCTCTGTGTCCTGTTCAGGTATGTGACCTGGATGGCTTGCCTTTGCTGATGGATGAAGATGGGCACTAAAGCTAAGTTCTGTTTGTTTCTACTCTTCTTTGGTCAATGGACAGGGTGTAAATGGACTTGTTGGGTGGCTGTTTGGGAGATACCTGTTCTTTATACAAATAACTGCCCTCAGTCTTCTGTTAATATTTATTTAGTCATCTAGTCTGGGAGTTAAATTAGTGCTGTTGCACATGTGCAGCTGTACATGAGCACAAACTACAGATGGCAGAGGACACTGGAGGCAAATGATGTACGAAGAAACCTACTGGTTCAAATTTGCTCCTTCAGAGTATCTGCTGAATGGCTTCAAGTAAGATAAATGTCCAAAAGTCCATGAATGATTCATTAAAACAAGGGAAATAAATTCAATAAAGCATTTTATCATCATGAATAATTCATTGCATTCTACTATGTATAGGAATAAGATTTTAAATGTATTTCCTAGGCTTATAATTCATAAACCTGACAAAAAGATGATCTAGAAGGAGAGTATATTATTTATTCCAGAGCCAAAGGCTGTTGCTGAAATTGTGTGAACTGAGACCTCTCAGTGAGTTCAGATGCAACCCTCAGTATTTCATACTTCTTAAATGACTAAAAATCTTCCCGCAGAGATGAGTTGTTGAAGCTCCTGTCTATCAGATCCCAGAAAAGCTGTAACCACAGCAGAGCAAAAGGTATGGAAATTTCAAGTGTGTAACTTTCAACATCAAAGTGCTCTCAGAGAGAGCTTGAAATTTGTTCAGCCTGAGGTGTCTCTCCCCAAGCCTTTGTCATCTGTCATGCTCTGGCAGCAGACAGAGCAGAGAGATAGCAGAGGAAGAACACATTCATACGAGGACAATGTCATGCCATTTAAAGAGCTGCAATCCAAGCAAAAGTCTTGGTTTTGGGGGGGTAACAGTTCTTTTTTTGTTTCCTAATTTAAGCTTTTAATTCTTTGGCCACCATGGGTATCCCTTTTTTCTGCTACTTTGAGGGTCAGCAAATTATTGCAAAGGTGACATCTCTGCTCTGCAGTGCCACCTCTGTGGTTCCTAAAATGTGGTGCTGCAAAGGTGTCTGAGTCTGTTTCACTTTAACACTTCCTGTGTGGTCTTTTACTGCTCCATGCTTTTGCCAACATTTATGTCCTGCTTTCATTATAAGTGTATTGGCCACTGCATCATGAGCCTGACAACAATGAGAAGCTGTCAGCAGGGAGTCAAAGGAACCTTGTGTCAGTGGCAGTCAGGTACCTATGGCTGCCAAGGAGGAGGTCTCAGCATCCTCCTTGCTCCTCTGGAAGGCGCCCTCGTGTCCTACCTGCAAAACCTCCTGCTTGTTTCTCTGAGTGCTCTAAGAGTCTCCAGTGAGGGATCTGCTCACTTCCAGTAGTGGATAGGACTTTAGCCAGGTCATGGACATGTCCCCACTGCTGCTGAGATTGGGGGAAAAACAACCTTTAGCATTCATTGTTCTCCTCCCCCATTTGCAGGCACCACTTCAGAGATGGCAAAGGGGGCAGGAGACACAACATGTTCCTGGAGGTGAAGTAAGAAGTAAAATGCAGCTGTGAACCTGCTTGCTATAAAGGCAGTTTGGGCTTATCCTCAGTCTCCCTTAGGTGAGCCTCTGTGGTTCTTGTTGTTTCAGTGAGTTTGCTTTGTGTTTGTACTGATGTGAGATGAGGACAACTTGTATTTTACAGTTCCAGGGAGCAAATATGATGTCTTCTGTATTGTAAAATAAAAAAAAAAAAGGTTTAAATTCAGTTAGGTAGGACATGAAAGATGATCCCACCTCTGTTCAAGTGGTTGGCACTGTAATAATAAGGAAACCTATAACACTAGATGTAAAAATAGCTGTCATTTAACGAGCTGATCTGACTGGCCTTAAACAAAGATGGGTAAATGCTACACTTGCTGTCTTGCTAATGAAGTAATTGTGTTGCTTTGCATTGATCTGTGGAATGTTTAATCTTAGTTAAAAGGGCACGGCCTGAGAAATCAGTGTGGAGGTATGCTGGGAAGAGATCAGGTTTAGCCTTCCTTGTGGTATTTCAGGCTCCATCGCTGTAATGCTGGTCCCCTCAGAGGGCAGCCAAGCCAGTAAAGAATTCCCCTTAAAGCAGGAAGACTACATGGGTGACACTGATTTTTAGGCATGACTTATGCAACTGCATGTACAGACATCTGTACCAGGCACTCTGCTGCAAGATGTTCATTTCAGCCGATGATGACCAGTGCCTGCAGCATCCCCCCAGCATCCTTCCACCCAAATCAGGTGGGCCAGAGCAGTGCAGAGGACACTATCCCATGTGGACTGGTGTTGCTGGGGCAGCACTTCGTGATGGAGATGCCATCCCAGGCGCAGCTGGGGATTGCTGCCAGGCTACCTCTCGGAGCCCAAGGACCTCTGCTATAGTCCCACTGGGAATGCAGGGGTGAGTAACAGTGCTAGCTCAGGCTCTTTTATCAGTTTTGGGTTGCTTTTCCATTTTACATGCCACTTTCCTTTTAAGCCATTAGTTTCCTTCCTCTCTGTCCTTGATGGGATGAGGTAAGGGTCTAGGACAAGGGTCCTAGAGCTACCACTACCTTCCAGCCCTTCAGCATGGATGTGAGCCAGAGTATCAGCTTTTCCCACCCTAAATGCCAAGTGCTGATAAGCCAAACAGGAAAAAAGGAGGGAAAAAACAGCTTGGGAGGAAACCTGAGGGAGGGAGGATCAGTCCAGGAAGTTGGAACCTGTGTTAAATTCTCTTTCCCAAGTCCTCTCTTTGTTAGCAAACAGGTATTAAAAATCCTATTTAAAATGATCCAATCTTGCTACATTGATTTAAAAATCAGTCAAATGGCACAATAATCCTAAACTCCTATCATGAAACCATTACAATCCCCATTTAAATTGCTGTGCTATAATCCACAAATCAGCTATGTGATCAGTTTTTATTAGTTTAGCAAGTTATGGTGCACGTACACATTTAAGTGACTTAGCATTAATTAAACTAAACCATTTCAGTCAGTGATTAGATTTACATTTGGATGCACACATGCAAAGTTTAATTAGATTGGTATTAAACTGGTTTATGTGAAACTAGTTTAACACAAGTATGTGCAAGGTTGGGCTCTACCTGATGTTTTTTAAACCTGGGGGTTACCTGGCTCCATCTTGGGGGTCCTCAGACCCACTGGCTCTGCTAGGCCCTTGGGGTGGTGAGGAAAGGGAAGAGCTGAGCAGGGTCCTGCATTTATCTTGACCTGGAGGGTTTAGGTGTTTCCATTTTCAATGTAAGAAACATCTCTGATACAAATACCAAAGGCTATTTCATTCACAATTACTGCTGATTTCCCTTCCGTATGATGCCTGTACTTGCACTCCACTTGCCAAAAAATGTTTCTGTTCCATGTTGGCTTCCTTCACAATACCAGCAGCTTCAGCTTGCTGAAGGACACGTGACAGCGATCTCCCATGGCCACAGCTTGTCAGACAGAACTCAGCATGCCAACTGACACTAACGTAGAAAGGCTGGGGGGTTTTGTTCCTGTTTCATTACTTAGCTGCAAACATACAGGCATAGCTTCCTGAATGCTGGTGTGATGGGTTGAGTATAAATGCTCTGCTCACACAAGCTTCTAAGCAAAAAAAGTCCTTGAGGGTTTTCAAACAACAAGGGAGAAGCTGGAGATGTGCCAAAGTATTTCTGTCTGTGATGAAGACAGGCTTGGATAAGAGATTGTTGTATGAATTACTCAGGAAGCCATCCTTCTACAGCAAGGAAATCCTGTATTGGGTATTATGTCGTCTTATAGCAACAAGGTCTGCTTCAGGCCTTCTGATTAAGAAGTGCTACAGCCTGCTGATAGCTAGTAAACAAACAGACTGGCAGAGGTGGTGAGAACATCCCACTTATTAAATAGAAAATATTTCAAGAGAGAATGTGCAGTAACACCCTTACCCCCAAATTCCTCCATGTCCATGCACATGCTCTGGCTCTCCTCAGCCCTGGCTTGCTGAGTCTCCTCAGATGTTTGTGGTAGCAAGACACCCTTTCCTGTTTTCCCATCCCTAAGCGAGGACTCAGTCACCCTGCTGCAGTGACTGGCAGATTGTCAGTAGTCCACAGTACAAAATGGATCCATGTCTGCATGACTGTGTTGGTTTGTATTGTAATTAAAAGTATCCCCTAAAACCTGGGAGTCAGAAGACTGGCAGATGAAGGATGTTTATTTTGGTCATGGCGTCTCCTTTGCATGACCACCCAGTGGGCTGGGGGAAGAGCTGCTGGCAGCTTTGCTTCCAGAGGAAAGACTTAGAAGAGTAACGATTGGGGCACGAAGTCAAGTGACTGATCTTTCAGACTTGCATTTTTTTTCCATTCAATTATTGTACTTTTCTGCTCTAGACTGCTTAAAAGTGTATTATAATAAGTTGGAGGTATAACCCACTCACAGTAGAAGAGCAGGAAGGGATCCCCATGTATTTCCTCCTGCAGCAGACTATGTGCAGCTTTGGTTGACCGGGGTGGATATAGACCAGGTGTAGCTGGTGGGAAGTCTGAGGCTTTAGTCCCAGGTACATTGTGAAAGTATTAGACAAATGCCAACACCTGTCTGTGCCTTCTGTCTTTCTGCCACTTTCTTCTACCTACGCAGCTGGTGAGCTCACTGGTGCAGACTGCTCTTCCTACCTCTCAGACAGCATCTGGCGTACTGTAGCATTAACAGATCGGTTACACAGATGTATAAAATACTACTAACTGTGGAGAAACTTTGATGGAATCTATAGACCCAACACTCCTTACGCCTCTGCAAATCTCCAGACATCATGCAGATTGTATATACTGGGAAATCTATTTTTAGCTCAGACTGTTGTCCCAGAATCAGAGTTCTTCACCCGGTGTGCCGAGAGCTGATTAATACCCCGAGTCGAGGTATTTGTTTGTTCTATGTCTGTACAAAGGTAGGTGCAAGGTGGTCACTCCACAAAGCCAGCAAACCCTCAGTCTGCCAGCTATCCACCTTTATGCATTTGAAACAGTGGAAATCAGTGTTTTCCTTATACGTAAGTCCGCATCTACAATCATTGGCTCTTACATTCTCTCTTCTTAAAGACACAGCATATAAATATTTCATTACATGTGTTCTGTGAGTAAGGGTCTCTGTAGGCAAGGGTCTCTTATCTCAGGGGGGTGATTTTTGGTATTATATGAACCAAGTTCCTTTAGGAACAGTTACCTTCTGTTCTGCTGAGCTTTTTAAAGGGTTTCTGCCTTCCCGATCTTTGTGAAGCTAGTTCTGATCCAGATGGTTCATTTATCAGTCTTCTACCTCTCCTCAAGGTCTGTAAGCTTATAAAGAAACATAGTTTTTCCTTGCTCCATGCAATTCTAAACTCCAGATTGTCAAGCTTTCACATATGTAGTCCTTCACAGAATCACAGGATGGTTAGGATTGAAATCTTGACTTCTTCATTGCTAAATTACAAGACTTCTATGTGAATAAATATAACATTATTCCTTATTTAGTGAACAGGATATCCTGGGTATGGGATATTCTGAAGCAAGTGTTTAGATAACAGCTATTTAAACAATGGACAGTATAAACAATGGTAGTAAAAATTGATGTTGTGAATTCTCTCTGGTCCTCATTTTGAGATCATGGTTATTATAGTACAACCTATTGTTTTTCTGGAGTATGCAACTGCTATTAAAAACCTCATAGACTTTTTTTATTCATTTTTATACACAAACAAGAAGACCACTGCTTAAGTGAAAAAACAAGGAGCATCAGCATTATAACTTGCCAGCAGTTTATGGATATTTTAATCCAAACAGATGAGCTGCTACTTCTTTGGGAGACACAGAAATTGGAAAACAAATCTGATGGCCACCACAGAAGTAAATGTATTTTATGTGGTCCAGCTCTGGGCATGCAGAGAGGTGAGTCCCATCACTGTGACTTATTCTCAAGTTCATTGTATTCTTGTTACTAGAAGTGACAGGAGGAGCAAAGTACTCCAGATAAGATGAAATGGTTTGTTTCTTTTCTTCTGTGATGGGTTGTAAAATGCAAACTAAAAGCTGTGATAATGTGGGTGAACTGTATCCATGGCAAAGTAAATATAGCTCCTACAGCTTAACTGCAGTAAGACTGGAAGGATGGGTAATGAGGAATGATGCTTGTTGCTATTTGGTAACTGAAAGCAGTTTTGTGTTTATGATCACTTCAATTCTACATCAGCCATCAAATGCCCTTAGCTTGTGGGAGCAGACACAGGGAGTGGCTCATCAACTGGCTCTTTCCAAGTAAGGTCCAGAGCACTCTGTGAAGTCTCCCATCTCTGATGTATTCAGCATTTTCCCCAGAGACCCAGCCTGTGCTCAGGGGGTCGTGAAGTAGACAAAGTCCTGGAAAAATAGGCTGTTGGCCATCTGTCATCAGCCCCAAGCTCCTTCTTGCCACTGCCTGAAGAGGTGAGAAAGGACTACCTGGCAATTTAAACAGCAGTAGTAAAAATGTGGATTCGCTCTGGTCCTGACTTAGAGGTCAGTTATTAGCGTACAACCCTTCTGCAGCCTGAGTGTGCCTGCACCAGCACTGTCCCATGCATGTATGAGCATGTGCTGAGCCAGTGTTTGCACTGACAGGTCGACTTGGTCCTTGGGCTTTTCCCACTGGCTGGGGTCACATCAGTGTTTCCTCCAGCCTGTGGGCCCCACTGCTGGCTGAGAGGCTGCAGCCATTCCCCTTGATGCAGGTCCCACCATGATAATTGCCACGCTGCTAAGCTCTAGGTCACCCCTGTATGCAGCAGCTGCTTGCCAGGCACAAAGGGCCATGCCAGCTCCTGCAGATGTAGCTGTCTGTCTCCTGAGCATGGATGTGCAGCTAATCAAATCAACCTTGCGTGAAAAGACAGCACAGGCTGCCTTGAAAAATCAGTGTGCTTGTAGCGGGACCTGAAGGCATGTGAAACGTGATGGGCTCGAGGGTGTAAAAAAGCACAGGCTAATGAGAATCAAGCACATGGGCCAATGGGTTCATAGCATTCAGTGGTAGTTTCGATAAAACATCTTGGAGGATCGGTTTCATACCAGCACAGCTGTGCTTTTTAAAGGTTTTTGGGCTTCGGGGGTGCAGAACAAAGTGATGGGTCACAGGCAATAGGCAGCATGATGAATGTTTCTGACCACTTAACCGGCTTTGTGAAAAAATACAGGAAAATACGAAGCAAGGAGTGAGGAAGAAGAATGCTTTTCACTTGCTGGTGGCTTTCAAAGATTTGGTTGCTGTGGAATGACAGTTCTGAGTAGCAAGGTTGTGGCTTTGGCTATCCCACAGCTGTCAGAAAACATGTTCTTCGTTATGGGGCAAGGAATATTGTGTTGGTTTGGATGATGTAAATTTGCCTACAGTTTCTTACCTTCACATCAGCTTTTTTTTTTTTTTTAATTTAAAAAATAAATAAGAAAGTCCTGACTCTAACTCGAAGATTCAGTGTTCGAGTAGTTAGGACACCTTTCTGTAGCTCTCAAGTGTGCTCCTGACTCTCACCCTAGTTTTGATTGACTGTGAATTAGTTCAGGCTGCTTGACCTTGGTTACCCAGGTTGACTGTGAGAGCAACATCTTGACTATAAAACATAAGCTGCTTTCTGTGAAGTAGGATTTTTATGTACTTGAAATCATGTTTTGTTTCACATAAAGACATATTACATAATCAAACACTTGTACAGCCTTTCTCTTGCACTTGGTTCTCTGCCCTGCTCCTTGTTACAGCATTTTCAGGTTGCTGGGGTTAGTCTCTCATATTCAAGCACTGCTCCGTCACCTTCATGGGGCCACCCATGACACTACACTGATGCAGCAAGTTGCAGTAATGCTGTAATAACTTGATCGCCTGAAATTAAACCACATTGGAATGCTTACACAGATGGTCCTTAAACTTCACCAAACAGCTTCAAAACTCAGTTAATATGTATTAAATAGAAGCTGAGGACAATTACCCTGTTCCCATCAGCATATGAGACAGAGCTAATATACTTCCAGTAAGATAAATGTTTAAAAATGATCTCGAGTACCTATGCAGAAAGCAAGGGGCAAGAAAATGAGCAATACACAATCCAACCCTATGGTCAATAAATACAGTGATAGACAAATGCTATATAAAGAAGTCTTGGATTGATGTAGTGCTATGTGACACAATTTTCCTTTTCTCTAAATTTAAAATGCTGTCTTCAAATCTTCAGGTAATTGGAGTCTCCAAAGACTTGCAGCAGTAGGAGCCTGATGTGCTAATTTCTTAGGCTTAGTCATCATCACCATCGTAGAGGACTCTTCAAGCTAAAGCTAGCTGGCACACAAAGCCACATCCAGAAATACAGCTTAGCTACAGTGAGCATATGCAACCCGTGAGGTAGACATCACATGAGATACGAGGCATTGCAGGTCCCAATGACCTCTTAAGATCTGCAACGCCCTGAAGAAGTAGTTTGGGTGAAGAAGTCTTAGCGACAGGCAAGCCCCAGTGATTTCTATGGGGCTTAAGGTGACTGCTCAACTCTCCAGTAGTGCTTTGGAGGCTTTGCGTGTGCAGTGATGTTCTTGTGCCTGTTATCTGACTTGAATGTTTGGCTCTGCTATTTTGCAGGCTTAGGACAATGCCTGAGGTAGCACTGTGTGCCTGTTTCTGATGGATGCTCAGTTCTCCCTTTTTCCCTCTTCGTGCTGAGAGTGATGCTGTGGGCAGAAGTGTTGTGATAGTTGCAGTTAACAGCGGGCCTGATGCCACACTGTGTCTCATACAACAGATGAGGGCACAGAAGTCCCTGTGCAACAAATGAGTAACTTCTCTCTGGGTTATTTCTTCCCTTTCAGTTTGTCAGCGTCTGAGTAACTTGGGCACAAGGGAAGAAACCAGGCTTTTGAATGATGTGACTGCAAGCAGCTGTTAGTACAGCGGCAAATGATACACACCCTGGTGAATTAATGGTGATGGCTTTGCTGTCCCTTTGGCGCTGAGACCCTCCGGCAGAGCTGTGAACGGGAGAAGCTCTCTTGCAGCAGGACAGACCTTTAAGTGAAAACCATTTGAGGATAAACGTGCAACGTGGAGACTGCCACACAGCACCACTGCCTGCGCACCGGCACTCCCCCACGACACAGCCATCCCCCGTACCTGGGGATACAGAAACACCCAGTCCTACACCACAAAACCCCGCAGAGTCCTGTTGCGGTGAGGGGGGCATGGAAACGCGTGTTCGGTGCCCATAGCGGCTCACGCCCCGCTGTCGGGGCAGCACAGCCAGGCCGTGCGGGACCCGCTGCAGCTCTGCTCTGCGGCTCTGGGGGCCC
>NW_009921538.1:3863-5970 GCF_000696875.1 Nestor notabilis | reverse complement strand
GCCGGCTGGGCTTAAACCACGACACTCTGCCTTTCAAGTTTTAATATTTTATCTCTGGCAGGGCAAAACAGCCAACACTGTGCTGCCAAGCCACTGGTGCCCATGATAAATTGTATAAAGGCAGCTGAGGGAAACTTTTTCATTATAACAATCTATTCAATCTGAGGTTAAATTACCTAATTGAAGAGATGAAGAACTGGGTTAGCATCTGACAGCTGTAAACAAAGAAAGGAAGTGGAAACTGGGGCATGTGTGCAAGTTCCCTGAAAAGGGATCAGGGCAGAAGTCCTTCTAAGTAGAGCTCAAACTTTTACTTTTCTCGGGATATTTATGTAAACACTTACTTAAAAGATGCTGAAATGAGAAAGATGGACAGACAGGTTTGATGTGTATACCACGTCAAACACATTAGGCAGAAGGAACTGAAAAGCTTTGAAAACACCAACATCATGAATCTGCCTTCTGGCTTCTCCTGTGGCAGAAAACGACTTCAGCAGTCAACATGATAGCTTTACTGGTATGTAGTACCATCCTATCAAGACTGGAAGCAGACAGCAAAGTACAGGCCAAACAGAAATTTCGAGGGAGAGAAGGAGTCTCTGTCCCATGAAAGATCAAGAGAAAAGGGAAGAGCAAAAAATGACTCCAGTACAAAAGGCTAAGGTCACTGTTTGATATAGATACTGCGATACAGCTTGTAAGAAGAAGGAAATACCAGTGCTAGACAGTCTTCTGCAAGATACTACGTGGTAAATCTCTGAAGGCTATGAGCACAGGCAAACAAGAGTATTGTGTATTGGAAAGTTCAGAACAATCTTTTAGGGTAAATACATTGGAATTTTAATTCTAAATGCTTCTAGTTATGTTCAGAAAGAAGGGTTAATGAAAATACTGTAGTTGCATTGTTGCTATACAGCATTAATCATGGTGGGTTATACAGAAATTACATTTTGGAATGCTGCATTTTATTTCATAGTCCTTGAATTATACATTTGCGATCCTGTTTTCCTACAAAATATTCCACACTTTGGGAAATATATGGAAATGGCTGCATTTTATCTCTACTACTGCTGAACTGATACAACACATTCTGTTATTTCTGCGTAGCAAACAGCCATCATACTTTTACTTACACAAACACACATATATCTACCTTAAAATAATTGCACGAGGACTTTTTTTTTCCATTCAACTTCTTCCTCATTACTTGACTTGGTATTTCTCTGGTTTCATATCAGCTTGGTCTGAGTTGAATAATGTATTACCAGTGTCCATTATGAAAGAAATATTTGTTAGCTTCAATATTCAAAAAAATTAAAAAAAAAAAGATGCATTAGGCAAAAGCGTGATCTATTCTTTATAATACTGAAATGAATATTGAGCAAGTTACTTAAAACTCTACATGAACTAAGTGTTGGAATCAGGCCCTAAGGGGAAGCTAAGGTTTAATAGTTATACACATAACATTAACATTTTTTCTTACACACAGCATTCAAGAGACTAGATTCCATGCTGAGTGTTTCTAAAGTGCTACTTCAGTTGGAGTAAAGTAAAAAATTGGTATCTTTTTATGACCCCTACCATTTCTTAGGGAAACAAATCCTACCTTTAAGATAAGCATTAATCTGTGCTCATAATAACGATCAACAGTGCAAGTGAAAAAGAAAGCAAATGAAGACTTCAAAAACCTGTCCTTAGTTTTTTTCCATCCTAACTATAATCAAATATTCTTTTGAAATTTTAATAGGTAAGTATTTTTAAATTAAGTATCAATTTGTACTTTAGTGACAAGAGTCACCATAGCACTAGGCATAATGGAAATTAAGGAAATAAAATTAATTTTAAATTCTGCTATTTATTTTTTTTTTATAGAAAGAGACTTTGCTTCTGAAGAAGTAAGAGTTATGTCATACTTGTCATACCTAGGTCAATGAGGTGATATTGACTATTAAGTAACTGACCATGTGTCACCCAAAAGATGTAAAAAATAAGTTTCTATTTAGCATAGGACTTCCATTACAGTAGATGTATGTGCATTTATGCAGCTCTCACATGTAAATATGCCTCTACCAGTATAATTTCATCTTTAAATCATTTTTATATGAAG
>NW_009921538.1:0-3832 GCF_000696875.1 Nestor notabilis | reverse complement strand
TCTTTCCCTTTCTGTTGCCCTACTGTAAGCGAAATTGATAAAACAAGCTGAGATCTTTTTCATATAAAGTGTGATTTAATTAAGAAAAACTTTTAATATACAAACATATTCTGTTCCAGCATTTGGCTAGCCAAAGTTATTGGAAAAATTTTCCTGAGTGGGGAAGTGAAAATAGAACCCCAAGAATATGTCAGAATTCTAAAAATACTTTGTAAAAAAATATTTTAACTTTACTAGATATAGAGGTCTCTAGTGACTGAATAAAAAAAGTAAAAAATGTGTGACAACTAAAGCACTGACAGAACTTGTTCTGTAGTCATTATACGGTGGTGATTCAGAAACAATTCTAATCACATTATGTAACAGGAAAGAAAGTATTTGCATTAATTTTTTTGTGTATAAATCACATACTGATCCATGAAGGCAAAGCAAGAAGATAAAATTAACACTGAAGGATGAAAAGTATGACCATTCACTACCTTTCATTTTAGTTTCCTCCTGGGGATTATACTTTGCAATAAATTTCAATTAAATAAAGGTAAGGGTAGATTAAATGTATTAAACAATACATGAAAATAACATAATAATATATAATTTTATATACTTAATACACAATTCTATTAGAAATTGGTTTAGATTTTTTTTATCATAAAATCACAAATTTTAAACATAGCAGGGATCCAGTAATCACACTTTAATTAAAAACCTGAAAATTTGCAGGGTGGATTCTTACTGTGCTACAACTGTCTTAGCTTGAAGCTACAAATGTCAAAAGCTCTAATTCAAAAGATTTTTTATATATATATTTTCTTTCTTACATTCTCTCTGAAAGTTACATTTTCATTCAAACATGAATGATTTTGCTAGAATCACAACAGGAATAAATGAAAAATCAAAGTACAATACAAGAGGCTCAATTAGGAGACAATTTTAAATTACCTCTGTATAAACAAGATATATTTCCTATTTACTTTCCATTTATGTGCAAAGAAAGAAAGTGAAGGACTTATTAAAGACTGTTACAAAATGTGATATTATCACTGTCTCAGCAGGAGTTTCCAGAATCAAAGAAAAACTCACATATTCTGGCATAAAAAAGCTACAAATTGAAAAGTGTCCCACTGTTTCATCTATTTTGACTGCATGTACTATACTAATCCACTTTTGTTTACAGATGAAAATTATCAGCAATTATATTAAACCTTCCAATCTGCATTGTTAGAAAGATATGCAAGTTGCTCATAAATACCTCTTTCTTTTCCATGTTTACATATTTCTATCTGAGCCAGTCAGTATGGTTCCTGATGTTTTTTTAAAAGTAGATGAAGGAGACAATTTAGGTATCACTTCAATAAGTGAAAAGGATTTTGTTTCCTATTGCAGATGAGGTATTGGTGAAGGCCTTTCGCAGATATTACACAGTACAAGAAACTATCTCTGTAATTTTTTCTATAATAGAGTCTCAGATAGAGAAGTCAAAAAAATGTTGCTGACATGAGTATTTTTACAGTTCTTCTGGACCACTAAAATAAGACCATTTCAGACCATTACAAGTTGAAAAAGCACACTATATAAAGAAAGTTCAAGAGAAAGAAGCCTAAGTGGTCACACTTCCTCCTAACTGCTATGAAAAGCAAGCCAGCTTCCAGGCTTAGCATGGATTATTATTGTCTTGCTCCAGATTTAACTCCCCTTTTTCTGCAACACTTTTTTTTTTAAAGGCTACAAACGATGTCTTACCACACCTCTTAAGTAAATATTCCAATATTAGCAACAAGACTGCAGTATGAAGGAGGACCAGCAATAAGATTTCCTGGACAATCAAGAGCTGGACAATCAAGAGCCAGCCAATCTGCCTTACCCTATGATAGGGGTAAGACAACATGTTGAAGGCAGCTTCCTCTTGCACGTGACAGAGGAGCCAACAAGGAGAGGTGTCATGCTTGACCTCATGCTCACCAACAGGAAGGGTCTGGCTGGAAATGTGATGCTCCAGGGCAGCCTTGGCTGCAGTGATCATGAGATGGTCGAGTTCAAGATCCTCAGGACAGTGAGAAGAGCATGCAGCAAGCTCACTGCCCTGGACTTCAAGAGAGCAGACTTTGACCTCTTCAGGAACCTGCTCAGTAAGGTTCCATGGGATAAAGCCCTAGAGGGCAGGGGGGCCCAAGACTTCTAGTTGATATTCAAGGATCACTTGCTCCAAGCTCAGGAGCATTGTGTCCTGACAAGAAGGAAATGGGGCAAGAGAGCCAGGAGGCCCCCACGGATGGATAAATAGCTGCTGAAAAAACTCAGAAGGAAAAAGGAAACTTACAGAAAGTGAAAGCAAGGACAGGTGGCCTGGGAAGAATACAAGTGCATTGTCCAGGAAGCTAGGAACCAGGTCAGGAAAGCTAAGGCTCAGTTAGAATTGAGTCTGGCAAGGGATGTGAAAGATAACAGGAAAGGAAGGCTTCTATAGGTATATCACAAGAAAAAGACAGCCTAGGGATAAGGTGGGCCTTCTCCAGAAGGAAACGGGAGAACTGGCTACCCTGGATTTGGAGAAGGCTGAGGTTCTCAATGACTTCTTTGCCTCAGTCTTCACTGGCAAGTGCTCTTACCACACTGCTCAAATCTTCTAAGGCAAATGCAGGGACTGTGAGAATGAAGACCTTAGGCCAAAGAAAGAGAACGACTATTGCTGATGCTTATAGTACTTGATCGATAGTTGATACTTATGGAATACATATATAATTTTATTTTCATATGACTTTTCATATTTACTAATCACTGGTCCTATTCATTCTCAAACTAGTATGTCACCTGACCAACTCAAAATGCCCTCCTGTGTTTGTGTCCAATACCCTCCTATATAGCTCTGTAACTTCCTTAGTATACACCTCCCTTTTTCTGGTGCTCAGTTCCTACATCCTTTCTGATTTCCCATGCAAATTTCCATATCTTCACATTTATTCTCCTCTTCCCAAACACAGTCAAAGTACCCATATGCCTCCCTTTTTGATACACATCTTGTCCATTCCTCTAAAGTCTGATCCCTATATCCTGCACCACTAATGGGCCAACGCCTTACAGTAACCACATCGCTGCTTACCAGACACAGCCCTGCTAAGCACAGTGCTCACAGCTAAGCAAAATCCTTTTTTTCATAGCTTTTTTTTCACAAAAGTATTCTTGACTCCTCTTCCTGACTAAGTTATAGCAGGGTCAACAAAGGAAAAAGCATAGTTTTACAGACCACAGCAGCCACACTAAGTTGGACAGTTATATCCTGTTGTCTCAAGCTACGTCTAAACACCTATGTCAACATGCTGAAACCAAAATCTCTACAGCCAGAGTCATGCCTGTGCAGAGACCACTTCTAATTCAGTAGCAATTACTACTAAAATCACAAGCCTCCTGGAAGACTCAAAGGCTAATGCAACAGTTTTACCATAACTGCTCACAATGACTCAATTCTAGAGGAGGTAATAGATATAAATAACAACGAATACTGTTTGTTATTTAAAAATCATCATGAAGCATCACAAAGGACGTGTGTATAAACCTAAGGACCTAAGGATTTCATACTTTTTTTTTTTTGCCTATGGCTCTCAATGTAGCTTTCACCTATTTGCATATTACATGTGTTTTACCACATTCCAAGCTCTCTTGAACTAATTATTAAGACATAAGGATCCTCCCAGCCAAAGTTCTTTAGGGAGTTAAATCAATATTTACACACACAAAAAATTAGTTTGACTGTCTATGTAACTAATTTACGAAGGAGGGCTTATTTGAGAAGCAGGGTTCCTGAAGATAGAATAGAATCATAGAATCATAGAATAGT
>NW_009921537.1:49219-53986 GCF_000696875.1 Nestor notabilis | reverse complement strand
CCCTAACTATTCTATGATTCTATTCTATGTGTTCTCTGCATAGTTTGTAACCTGAAATGGTTTTGTCTTCCACTAACTTACTCAGTTACCCACTGAATACATAAGGTTTATCATACAAATATCCTTTGTCAACAAGGTCTACAGGTCTATTCGTTACTGTATGGAGTCACCTCTTTTTTATTTCTGACTAGTCTGGTCCATCTAGCTTCTTTTGATTCCTCTAGCTTTATTTTAAGGACACATATTATTATTGCTGGTTCTAATTTGACCTTCCTCAGAGCACAAGGATTTGGGCAGTTAGTAGCAAAGAGCTGGCATTTTTTTATTTCTCTTCTAGTTTGCTTGTTTTAGCATTTCATATTTTCAGACTTTATTTTATACCTCTGAGGATTATGTTTTCCACTTTAATGAAGTGTAGTCATTAAAATGATGAGATTCTAGTGTATTGCATAACAGATTCTGGAAACTTCGAGACCATTTAGCACAGTCAATGCAACATGCAAATCACAAGAGTTGTCAATATTGCATCATTGTGACAAAATTCCTTGACTATGAGCAGATGATGGAATGATGATGAAGGTTGTTGTGATGGAGTGTACAGAACACTAAGCACAGGTCTAAACTGTGGCTTTATGGGAAAGTAAATTGGAACAGATGAGCTGGAATCTGTGGTCTTTAGTATTTCATATCATAATATGTTACAAATATCATTGTAAGGTGAGAAAGGGGGAAAGATTTGAACCAGTGATGAGTGAATTTTTTAAGATTGATTTTGTTGATTTTAATTATGCTTTGATGACCAAGCATAAGGGATGAAAACACCTAGTGCAAATGAACAGGGATAGCAGAATTTCTTTAAGCATAAATGCTTAAGGAAGACAAAAGATGCATGGATTACTTTTCTGGCACATTATTTCCCATCAGACTAACAGCCATGAATTTTTTCTTATCACTTGTAATGAATCTTTTCTGGAGAATCAAAATAAGCTCTGTTTTAGTTTGTTCACTTCTTTGTATTTCCTGACTCTGACTGTAGGAAGAAAACTTCCATTTGTGTTATTTTTAACACAAAGGAAACTTTTCCTTTTTTGCTGTCCAGTGAAACTGGAAATGCCTACTGAGTGATAAATAGTCTTCTGTGATAATTTTGCTGCATTACGCAGGAAATAAGATGCTGAGAGAGATGGATTAGCATTGACCACTTGGGAGCTTAATTATAGAAACAAGCTTTCTGTGAGAATATCATCTCAGTGGTGAATAACACAGATGTATTTTAGTAACTGGACATTATTTAGGATCTTTGACATGCAGCAAATAGTATGGATTTGGCTATTTTTGTGTAATTTAAATAAGAGTGAATTATCATAAAATGCTTCTTTGAAATAAAGTGAAAGTTGTATATAATTGTGGTTTTAAGTAGTCTTGGTGTTCTACAAATTTAAATAGTTTTTGGCTTCTGTGAATTAAATACACAGCTCTGCAGCAGCAGTCAGTGGTTGCTTTTGAAATTGACTTCAACAGGACAAAGATGGAAGAGATCACTATAAGAAATAAAAAAAATAAAGAGAATTAGCCTTATTTTTATACATAACTAGTAATTTTGGCCTCTTAATGAGCCCCACACTGGGTTATGATTATCACTTGAAACTGAAGTTTTCACCCTAGGTACCTCATTTTTTCTGAAACTTGCAATACAGCCATATTTTTACAGTATTTTCCCTGTTGATGGTCACTGAGCTTTAGAGTATGGGAAATCAGCCTGAAGAAGCATCTGTTCTTATGACTGATCTCATCATAGTCCAGTTGCAGAGCAATTTTTCCTATGTGGGTAAACGTTGGATTTCTGCAAATAGTCACATACAGGTGTATTTGAGATAACAACATCTGGTTGCTTTAAAAATTTATTCTATTCTTTTCCAAATATGAAAAGTTTACAAGTACTCTAGAATAGAATAAAGAGAAAACTATATCCTTTTTCTCCAATATAGATTACAACTAAGTACATCTGCAAGCTTTTCCACAGTCTTTTCCTATGTGTGTCTTCTGCAAACAGTTGAAAATTAGTTAATTCTCAAATTTATAAAAATTTGAGAACTACTACCTTGAATGAGGGAAGGAACATTTTGTTTATAATTCTTACATTAGGAATGAGTGAAGCTATAAGGAGTAAAAGTAACAAAAAAAATTATTTACTATTAAAGGTAATAATATTCTACTTAATGTTATTTGAATTGTGATTTACAAATGAGTGATGGATTTTGCAAAATTGGTTTTGGATACAGAAGTCTGGTTGCTAACATTTCTGAATTTAGCTGCATATGTATGCGTATGCCACTTTCAACCCCTGTCTTGTACCCTCAGTTAAGTTGTAACTGAACACTGCCTTCTGAAAAGTCTGGGGTTTTATGTGTATTGCTACATATTACTTTTTTTTTTTTTTTAAGCTCTCTTTCACCTCGTTGGCTCTTCCAATGTTGATGTGAAAAATGCAATGACCTTCAGTGGGCCTCTGGAAGACATGTTCGGGTACACAGTCCAACAGTATGAAAATGAGGAAGGGAAATGGTAAGCTGTTTTTCTTTTCTTAAATGGAAACTCCAAATTATCAGGTATTCAGTGACTCAGACATTATACTATTATTTGTAAGAATGCCTGATATAAAAGGGTCAGATTTTGCCAGTTGTATTTCTTAAACTAATGCAGTCATAAGGAAATATGGAAACATTTGGAGGCTGAAATATCCAAATTTATATCTACATTCATTTCCTCAAAGATAAGAGTTCACAAAGCGAGTAAATTCCCTCCTTGATGGAGCTGAGAAAGTTCTGTGTTTTGCCTGAGCCCTCTTTTTTCTGTTTCCCAAACAAAATCATTATCTTTCCTTGTGTTAATATGTTGACACTGAAATTGCGTCTATTTTACCTAACCAATCTGTATTATGTATTTTTTTCTCAAGTTTTCTGTCAGAGGTTGTCTGAACTGAGATTTTAACTGATGGGAAGATTTTCCCTGTCAAAATATTTATTAATACAGTACTCTACCCTTCCTTTTGGAGGGCTAGTTATGTCTTGCAATTAATAATACATTCATATTTGAAACTTGGAGCCTTCTTAACCTGTCTTTCCTTCTTGTTCTCCTGAATGATAAGTTACATTTTGGCATGCTAACTGGTATAATTTCTTCTGGGCCTTTTGATAAATACCTGCTTATGCTTTTCTCTTGTAAAAATAAACTTCATAGGCTAACCACTGGGCTGGAGGACTGAAATAACAATTTCATGGTAAAAGGTTTGGGAATCCTGAGGTCTCCATGATTATTTGCAGATTGCTCTGGTTTTCCCAGAGCTTTGCCAGTAATTTGATATTCTTGGTAAATCCAAGGGCTCCCGTGGGCAGCCTGGGACGACAGGCACCTGGCTGTGTGACAGCCAGGTTGGGCTGTTCCTCAGCATCTGAGCAATCCCTCACACAAGTGCAAGGGCTGCCTGATGCCAGGACTCTGGCCACCACTGTGACTCAGTGTTAACCACTAGCCACAGGGGATGTTCACAGAATCGAAACTGCAGAGCTTGCTTTTGAAAATGCTAGCTGTTGTTTGCATCCTTGTTGAAGGGTAAGGGTCATGGGAGAATAATAATGACCTTCTTTGAGCTAATTTAGACCTTCAGGAAGCGGTATCTGTCCTAGGAGCTGGGATTTTGCAAAGTAAGCTATATTGTTGTAAACTGTCCTGAAACCATTCAAGAGCGAAAAATAATATGATCTGGAAATGGCAACTCTTCAGCAGCTGAAGGGAGACAGGAATCTAAACTAGTGTACTAGATCTGAACATCTCTGAAATTAACTCCATAGCTGCTGTTAAATTGGCAGGCTTCCAAGATGCTTTCAGCATAGGAACATCCAGAGCAGGAAATCTGAAGATTGACATTTTAATATAGAATGCAGCTTTGTGATGCTTTATCAACTGCTATAATGCTACCTAGATACTACAGACAGGGCTTTGCAGCAACAGAAGTTCTGCGAACCTGGCTGCAGTTGTTTCTCAATATAACTGTGGTCTCCTAAAAAATCCCCACTGCAAAAAGTCAAAATGGCCTTTCAGACCTCTTCTGTCTGTTCATGGCACCCTTTTTTTTTCTGGGAAAAGAACAGCACAGGGACATGATCCTGTTCAGCATTGACTACCTCCCATGGGATGTCAAGCTCACTCAGCTTCTCTGCATTTAAATGGAAGGCTGTGGTTCCCATTCCTAAGTGTGGTGTAATAAATGGATACATTGCAGCATATAGTTGAAAGAGCAGTAAGATCTCGTATGTACTCAGAGTATTTAATTTTTCTTCAGAATTAGTAAATTTATTATTAATGAAAAAATATTAATGGATCACAATGGACTATTCCAGTATGGGCTTTTTAGAAGCTGAATTGTGTACTGGGTTAAAATTCTCCTGTCTTTTTTTTTTTTTTTTTTTTAATCTGCAGGCTACATTTTACCTATTATGTCATTATATTCAAGTATCTTCTGTCTGGACTCATTAATTCATGATTAAATGTTGAAATGGTTCTCTTGACAACTCTTCACAATCACCTAAATGTTCAGGATCAAATCTTACTGAACTCTTACTCCTAAAGTACACATGCTTTCCTGTGTATGCTGTGAATTCTAATCTAGTCCAAGTTCTTCCTTACATATTTAATGGAGCCAGTTGTTATCTGCTGAGCAATGCTGGGCTATCTAGTCTAGCTAATGGAGATTTGAGAACAAAAACA
>NW_009921537.1:0-49188 GCF_000696875.1 Nestor notabilis | reverse complement strand
AAAACCAGGCTCCACCTCTAAACAGAGTTGCCTGCTGAAAAATGGATTTAAGAGTGGATGCTAATTTGTGTCACTTACAAGGTACTATATGAGAATAGTGATTTTTGATCACACCAAATTAAAAAAAAATGCACAAGATAAAAATCCTTACCATTTTTAAAAATTGAAATTTCCTTTAATAATACTTTTAATAACATTATTTTTTTATTAAGGAGAGTAAAACCAATGTATTTTACACTCCTGGCTCACATTACTGAAGACTGAATTCTTCTGGATGCTTGTGAGCCTCTCGTTTGGCATTTGGTCTCTCATTATTGAAAATACATTTTCTTCTAAAATATATTAAAGATCAAGGAGCTATTAAATGAAAAAGCTCTTTCTTTTTGTATTACTTTTAATACTTGTCATCCACTCACCAATATTGCTTTTATTTTCCACTGGAATTTTTAGAATTTTTATTCTATTGTGTAATTTGGTTTATAGGCACATTTCTTTCTAAGTTCCTATTAGAGAGAAGAATGTCTGCTCTTGCTTGTATCTGAACTAACATAATAAATACTTTTCTTGCTCTCTATCCTGTACTCCTAGTACAGAGCTTGCTGCAGCTGTGCTCTTTCTGTAAGTTTTATTTTCTTACTTTCATGCCTTTCTTAAGAAATAAGAAATTTCAATTAACTTATTTCATTTCCAGGGTGCTTATTGGTTCACCGTTAGTTGGCCAGCCTGAAAAAAGAACAGGAGATGTATACAAATGCCCTGTAGGAAGGGACAACCAATCACCCTGCACAAAACTAAACTTACCAGGTATGAAAGAAAATAAAGCTTTGTCATGTGGAAGGATAATAGAGGTCAAATTTTAGGAGATTTTTAGCTAGTAAATATGCGTTATAATTGTTTCTACATAGAAAATTTACTTAGGACTCCAGAGCTAAATGTGAAGGAAGTTGTGTTTGTAACATCAAGAATAATTTTATTTTAAAGCTTATCATTGTCCTATGGAAAAAATGCTCATCATTTTAGAATGGGCATTTGGCTGTGGTTTTAAAGCTTTATTATGACAGGCATTAAGTGACTGCAGTTGGCAGTCCTGGCCATGGAGCCTGAAAGGCCATGGAGCATGGACTCATGGGTTACCCTTTTCAAAGAGCCTTCATAATGCCATCAGTAAGCTTTTAATAAGGAATTAACAAGGCTCATGCATCTTAATATGATGCGGGTAAATATTAATCATTTTCTTGCTCATGTCAAGAGATCCACTATGTAGACAGGAACATGCCCAATTAATATGAATTTCACTAACTATACCTGTCGTGGTATTTTTATCTCCTCTTTTCCTTTGAAAACCTAAACGTCAGTAATGTAACCTAACAGTAAAAAATATAAAGCTGTTAAATCATTTATAGCAGGACAGGGTAAAAAATGAATGTTCGTTTTCTAATTAACAAAACTGGGTGAACGGTAATCTCTTGCTTTCATTGTGCTGTTATTTTAACTTTTCTTCTTTTTTGCAGTTCTAGAAAACTATTTGAGACAGCAACCCAGACAAATTTTCTGGGATAAAAGCCAGAATCAGAATTTTTTCTTGATTGTTGTAATTGAAGAAGGAGGAGGAAGAGTGCTAAAATACTTGATGAAACCACTGTCAGTCTGGGTTTTATTTTAGAAGCTAATATCCCCATGCTAGGGGACATATACTTTAACATTTTGTTTTCATGTTCCCAAATACTTAACATTTTAATCTATTTATAGCTGCTACTTCAGTTCCTAACGTTGTGGAAGTAAAAGAAAACATGACACTTGGAACAACCTTAGTTACTAACCCAAAAGGAGGCTTTCTGGTAAGACAGGACTTTTTGCCAACTTTAAAAGAAGTCTGTTTTTTCCTCAGGTACCATAAAAAAAGCCTTTCACCCTTTTTCTTCTTTAAAGGCATGTGGACCACTTTATGCTTACAAATGTGGGCGTCTGCATTACACAACTGGAGTTTGCTCTAATGTCAGCTCAACTTTTGAAACCATCAAGGCAATTGCTCCGTCTGTGCAAGGTATGCATGCCACAGGAATTCTTTTGTGTATCCAGAAATACGAAGTGCCATACAAGACAAATGTATACACATAGGCAGACCAAAAAATATGAACTGTTTAACTTAGCTACCAGCATTACCAAGTTAAGTAAATGTTTTCATTGTCGGTATATAACCTAAATTCTTGCTACTTTTGGAATTTATCTCAGTATAAACAATCATTACAGCACTATGTAACATCCAAACACAATTGCTAAAAATAGTTGCTTATGCTTTTTGCTTATGGCCAAAGGTCTTTTTAAATAATGACAGCATGTTAAGATCTCATACAAGCCCAATTTAGTAATATAGATAAAAATCTTAAAGACCTGGTCCTTTGGGAAAATCTAAGAGGAACAGATTGACATTGAAGAAGGTAGGGGTCACTAGTAAGTACTTCAGTTATGTGATCTTCTCATCCCATTCTTAAATTTCTGCTTACAAGGAAGTACCTTGCTGGTAAGGGGAACACAAACTATGTAAAATATGGTGCAAATGTTAGTGAACGACAGTTGGCATCGTACATGTAAGTTCAGCCCAATTCAGAAGGACATGCATTTGTTACTAATCACAAAAGTAACTGGAACTGTGAGATATAATTGATCTTTGTTAGTATCAATTCTTACGTGGCAATTTTTATTGCAGAGTGTAAAAACCAGTTGGACATCGTCATCGTCCTTGATGGGTCCAACAGCATTTATCCATGGGAGAGTGTCACAGCCTTCCTCAACAGCCTCCTGAAAAACATGGATATAGGTCCTCAGCAAACACAGGTACCACCGTAGATATTTTATGGTTGCTTAATTTGCAAGTTAAAAAGGGTATGCAGGAAATGGGATGAGAGCATCATCTATGGAACTCTTCAATTCCACGAACTTACAGCAATGGGGTACTAAAACAAAATAGCTGAAACCACAACAAGGTCAGTGTCTGCCACCAAGTAGCAAGGGCAGGGAGGCTTTCCCTCCCCACACTGCTCAAGCAATTTGGAGAAGCAGACTTTCTAACCTAAAGACAGAAGTTAAGTATGTTAAGTGAGGCCATTTGAACACTGTCATTTCCCACTTCCTTCCTCTCCACAACCACTTCTTGTCTTCTTTTGTACTTCACAGCACAAAGGTCATTTCTGCTCCTCCAAGGCACACATGCATGGCTCAGACAGCCTTTGATTGTAAGCTTTTTGGATTCAATATTCTGTACTGTGGAACATTGAGCATACAGCTTTTAAACATTTGAAATCATAATTAACGAGTGGCTGTTAAACCACATGTTATTAATGGCAGAAGCTGCATTTCTATAATAAGTGAAGAGGGCCAAATTCCCAGCTGCTATAAATCAGCATGGTTCCAGCAGAATTAATGGAGCTACAACCAATTACCCCAGCCTAGGATCTGAGATATGTTTCACAGTCTGCTGAACAGAGTGTGTAAATAGCAGTATCAGCAGAACTTGGGGAAGGGGGAAACATGGGCGCTAGGATACATTTTAACACTGAAGGCTGTATTAAGGGCATCAGAAGAAATCAGGTCTTCCTTTCACTTCTCCCTTTCCCCTCCTCTGAAAATCAAGGATTTTATGGGATCCTGTATATTATTTGGTATGCTGCAGGCCAATACTTAGACGGTTTGCTAATTCAAGTTCCTAACATTCAGTTCCTGCATTCACAAAGGAGGCTGTGAGACGGTGTAAAGGGTACCTCTGTCTGCAGAGAGTATTCCTGTCATTTTCCAAGTTAATTGGGGTTTGTGAGTTACCTATGCAACTCCCTCATTGGCTGCACTGAACGCTGGCTGATAAAATAAGTTTTTATAAACTGTCAACTTCACAATCATGTCCTGTTATTTTAAACACGTTGTTTTTCCAGATATTGTGAGGAAAAAGGAAATGCACTTTGTCAAATTTAATAGAAGGGAAGAAAAAAATTCTTCCTGGTCCCTCAAGCTGGTCATTACTCAGACATGTGCCATCTTGGGAAAATACTTAAACCTGAACTTCCCAGTACAGGGCAATGGCTGCATGGAAATCATCACTGCCTTCTGCCCACAGGGCTTCTTGGGAATAATACACAGGGCAATCAACTGTACTACACCCTCGTCCCTCTTCCTCGCCCTGCAATTCCTAAATTTTTACATTGCCACACCTCTGTTATGTTTGGGTTTGGAATCCCGCCTCGTGTGTGGCTCAGCTTGCGCACAAAAGGTCCCTTGCTGGCCTGTACTCCAGCAGCCTCGCATCTCCACCTACAAAATCTATTCTACCCACAGTCTGGCATAGCTGCCTCTCTTCTCACATGTACGCTTACTCACTTGAGAACGTCAGCTTTGGCATCTGATTGCTACAGAGCAGGAACACTTGAGAGGGAGATAAGAATGGGATAAGGGGGAGAGAAACTGAAAAACTGGAAATGGAAGGCAAAAACTAGGTGGAATTTTCTTGATTCCTCTTACCCTCCCCCTTTTCCTAGAACACATCCTATCTCTCTCCTCTCCTCCAAGCCCTTGCTCAGGACCCCTAGCACAGGCCAACGTAGTAATGAGTTTCTAACGTCTCCTCCACCCACACTGTCTCCTTTCTCAGACACTGTGTTTAAATGACTATTGAATGAGGAAGAGGAGAAATGGCAGAACAGGCATATTTCTCCCCTCTCCTCTGGGAGCACAGAAAAATACAGGAAAAACCATTTGCTTTCTGTCTGTTTAAATTGATTTTTCCATGTTCATGTTTTGGGGATTGTCAAGCATGTAGAAATCAGTAGACTTTCACTGACTTCCGATTGTTTTCCTCTTGCATGGGAAAAGAATGAGGCAATTACAGAATAACTCCTTAGCAGCTTGGGCGTGACTTGTTTAAAACTGTGTTTTGATTAGAGGTTTGCAAGATATTTTTTTCCCACTTACTCCTTCCATGAACAATGGTCATTAGGTTTGTGGCAAGTCAGAAGTGAAATTTCTGTGTCCTGTGTTTGACAAATTTGAAAGTGAAAGCCAGGAGATTCAGATGCAAACAACCAAAGCTTGTGGTATAATTTTTTCAGAAGTATTTCCTTCCCTTCCTCTTTCCATTCTCCAGAAAATCCCAATACCATCCTGATAGTTAAGCTGCATATCCTGAGCTTAAGGATAAAAGAAGTAAAGGGAAAGTGATGATAGAAAAGTAGAAAAGGAAGAAGGAATTAAATGGGGAAAAAAATGTGTAAGTGGGAACAAAATATTTCTCCTGGCCTTATTCCACATTTTAATGTAGCTGCATAGAGGACAGGTTTTTTCCTCTTTTTTTTTTTTTTTTTTTAACATTTCTAGAGGAAATTGTCTCTTTAATTATGAGGATATGGTTTTTAATCCTTTACATATGAACAACCTTCTGTGACAAGAGAATATCAAAAAGAGAAAGCAGAATACTTTCAGGTATGTTCAATTCCAGCTTTAAAGCTATGTTGGAATGGCCTTCAGAAATTTTCAGACAGGTTTTATTTTTCCATTAATATAGGACATAGGCAGTTATAGGTGTTTGGTCTGTACCTTACTGTATCTCCAAAGGGACTGTATCAGTGGATAGCTGAGTCATGCCATGTCATTTCTCATGATCAGTTTTACCTTCAGAAGAACAGAGGAGTATTAAAAAGGTATTAAAAAGATTCAGGGTTAAGAAAGATGTTTGCAATAGTTTACAATTTTTTTCTGTTTGAGTCCTTGCAAGGAAGCAAAATGTAGCAGAATTAACTCATTTTTCTTTTGATTCAGGTATTTTCAGCAAGTTCTCTGATAAAATGCATTATCCACCAGTGATTCCCAAGGCATCTATGCTTTTCTTTCGCATTAAATATGATTTAAATACAACAAAAAATATTTCTTATTTTCCTCCATATCCCAGTGGTGAAAATCCTAGCATATCATTTCCACGTACTAAATGGTTTTCCTTTCATTTTCTCTCTTTTTTTGTTTGTTTGTTTGTTTGTCTTTGTGGTGGTGTTGTTTTTTACCAAATAGATTAGCTTATCTTAATAATCTATTAGGAAAGCCAGACTGTACTTTCCAAATAAGGGGCTGTATTCACTTACAGAACACGAATAAATAATTGCCCTCAGAAACGTTTTGTCCCAAAGTAGAACAGTCCTTCATTTGCCTGTTCTCTCATACAACACTTTTTCACAGGAACTGGGGACAATTAAAGAATTATTCCCTTGTGTAATATAAAAGCAATGGAATGCTAGGAAAGGGAACATTAGTTTAGGAATTACAAAGATGTTCAATAGATTATGGTCAGTAATGCTGGGAAAAATACTGGGTTTTCTGGAGTAGAGCAGAATTATGTCCTCCTGTATAGTACTATTGCATTTTCAAGGTTTAATTTAAACAAGCAAATCAAAACATACAAAGCCTGTAAGCATCATTCTTAGGGGCTTGCTGAAGTTACACAGTGTGAAGAGGTTTATTGTCCCATAAAGGCACATTGGCATCATCGTAGATGTGTCATTTATCGTTTTCCATTAGATTAAAAGGCTTCAAAACCTTAAAACTTCATTGCTATCTGATAGAATATAATTCTAATTTCACAGGGTGGACTTGATTCTGTGATCCTGTAGGAGACAGGAACATGCAGCCTAGTAGTATTTTATCAATTCTGGGAAGTTTTTCATTACCGTTTTTGAGGAATGGTTCATCTTTGATGCCATGAAATATGTAGAACATGATGACCAGTGTTTTAGTACTAAGGAAAGGTCCCTCAGAACAACAATTGTATCCCATAAGATAACCACATGCCCCCCTTCCTTCCTGATTTACAAGCTATGCAACACAGTGCAGTTTTCCAGACTCAGATGTTCTTCCCATTCACTTCCTGAGAAGGAAATGCTCAAAATGTTTACTTACTGTGATCATGGACAACATTTCCTTTCAAATAGGAAACGATACAACTCAATGTCAGCCTGTAATCTTTTTTAAGATGAAGACAATACCACCGTGGGTCTCTAGAATCATGAAAGGCTGGAAGACACTTTTCACAATGGTAGCAGTTAATAATTGATTTAATCCTTGGTACCAGTAAAATTCTCTTAGCTGTGGATAAGGAGCCCAGAAATCCACAGCAATGGTCTCCCTGGCGTACAGTAGTGTCTGGCCACACTTGTGCGTGGTCCTGTAATACTTAAGGCACTCCTCCTGCTCCAAAAGGTCAGAAATAATGAAACCCCCTTTTTTATCACCAGTTAATGGCAGTCTTTTTAAAAGATTAGCAACATCCTGTTCAGGTTATGCTGTATGTCACTTTTGATGCATGCCACAAAATCGTTGCCTTGGATGGAACGAGTTAAAAATTTCATCTTCAGCTTGGGGTTTACTCATTGCCACATGACTGCTCTGAGTGGTAATAACAGCATGTGCCCCAGCCTGTTGTGTAAACATTGTGCAGGATTAATAGGCTGCTGACCACAAGAACATGCAGTATCTGGATTCTCTCAGCTGCAGGTGGAAGAAGGCATGCTTCTGAGACAGAATTAAAATATCTTAAAGAGAGCAACTTGTCGTAGCTTTGAACTTAAATCAGTTCTTGCAGATTTGATAGTATTTTCAAAAGGGTACAGAAATTGGGTGGGATAGATTTTGCTGCCACATACCATTGTGATTATAGTCCCATATTTTTATGTAACTAGCTCTTCATAATGATCGTGATATTGGTGTTTAGTATTAAATATTTATCCAACTCTAACCCTTCTATTACAAGTAAAAAAACATTGTGCAGAATCTGAGAGGCTATGAAAGTAACTGAAAAACACCTATAAAGCCATTGCAAAGTACATACTAAGCCACTTCTAAAATAATATAATAGCATAAACATCCCAGAGGTCGTATTGATCTTCAGTACCTAAATGCTAGAGTGCTTTTAATAATAGATGAGTGAGACATAAATGCCACATAATACTGCATTATCCTAAATAACACCTATAAATTGCCATGTGTAACATAAAATTGAAATATGCTAATGGAACATTGTGTGGATTCTTCCCAGTAAAAGCTGTCAGGAACCTGCCAAAACATTAAAACTGACGGAGATGAATGAGAGAAATTAATTAATATTTAAGAATATTGCTCATCTTTTTATTTCACACTTGTTTTTGCAGCAGGTTCCCTCAGGAATTCGTGGTTGGGTTCTAATCCCATGCATTGATATTTTGCACAAAGACTTGTCCTGCTGAGGTCGTCTAAAGTCTTTCTCTCATCCTCCCCCATTCCAAAAGCCACCATTTTATTCACATTTTCTGCTCTGGCAGTTGTCTTACTTTGGCTTTCCTCCTGCTGGGAGAACAGCCTATCTTGGACTGCCCTGCTATCTTCATCAAGAGAAGGGTACTTGGGTCTTCCTTTCTCCCTGGGACCTGAATTTGTCATTGCAATGCTATTTCTAGGCTAGGTTCATGGTAAATAAACTATCAGCTATAGGAATATTATATTTGGAAGGGATGAAGAGAGTTGGGAGTGAACCATGGCCTTGTATGCTATAAGGACAACTATTTTGAGAAGTTGTGGCTGGTGGTGAGGGTATTGGTCTGCATTGGCCTAGAGTTGAGTAGAGCTGCAGCACAGATTACTGAAGTCAGGAAGAGCAATGAGGGGAGCATGCTTTTGGCTTTGCTTCTGTGTTTAATAAAACAATTTAGAAACTTCAGAATGTTCCATGAGATCCAGTATTTTCAAGCCAGACTTTATCAAATGCTTATAGATGTTTCATACTGAGGGAAACACCCAGAGTTAAATTCTTTTGTAGGTACAGAGGGACATTTACCCCATTGCAGGAGATACAGATGTTTTCTCTAAGGGTAGTTGATTTTTAACATGAACTGTGTGTTTCAGGTTGGAGTTGTTCAGTACGGACAGACGGTAGTCCATGAATTTTTCCTGAATACATACTCGTCAACAGAAGATGTGATGGCTGCAGCCACAAGAATACGCCAGCGGGGTGGTACACAAACTATGACAGCCCTGGGTATAGATACAGCAAGGTATGCTTACAAAATGTTGTCCTGCATATGGCAGAAACAAACAGAAGTAGATATGGTGACAATTCTGATTTTACAACTTAGAAGTATGATGTGGCTGACATCTGACTTCATTTTAGCAAAGCAAACAAAATTTAGGCAGAAGCTGGATAAATAGACCCTGTCCAACATCTAGAGAAGTTGTATCTGGCACCCTGGAAGGGCAGCTGTCTTCTGAATGGAGGAAATAGAGAAAGAAAAGAGACATGGAGCAAGGTTGTAGTCCTAAGTCCTAGAGCTGACAGTCTTTGATGTCCACACAGAACATGTAGGAACTATGTGTGTAGAAGGATGAAGGAAATAAAAATTTCAGAGGAAACGTGAAAAAATAGAACTTTTTCATGTTAATTCATCTTCATTCTAAAGTTAAGATTAGTACAGGGTTTGAGCACACACTTGTCAGAAAGCCAAGAAATTTTATATCTGAAGTCTTTGAAGCTTCTGGATCACTGGTAGATTGATAATCTGTTGTAGCAGTAGCATTACTTAGAAATGCTTCCTTTATGAGAATAATTAAGTCTGACTTCTGTAGAACAGACAGTAAATGCAAAATCTCTAACACTTTCAAACTGTACAGTGTTGTATCGTTTTTCTTTTCTACTGTTTTTTTCTGGCATCACTTTATTCTGTAAAAGATAGCATTGGCCCTTCTAAACAACCGTTAGTGAAACATGCAGCATCTTTTTGATAAATTATTTGATTATCTGATTAAAGTTTTGTTGATATGAGGTCTTAAATCCAATGAAATTCTTATATATTCACCAGTAATTATTTACTTGGAAACAAATAGGAGCTTGAGGGAATCTGAAAAAGTTTGTGAAAACAGAGCCAGTTAAGAACTGCCAAATACTTCGAAACCACATGTGGTTCAGAAAGTCCGTGTGCACCACAAACTGCTGCACACTTCTATATACAGATACTATCAGAAAAAGCTTCCTCTTTCTATGCATCCACTATTGGCTGTCTTCAGTGGGACATCTTAGCTTCCACTCATGTGGCCAGTCTTAAGTTCTGTGGTATTTTCCTAAAAAGAGGAATCCCTGCTTCCTTCCTTCTCCTCCAGAGCCCTAATCCAGCCTTGCCTTTTTGAGTCCCTTACAGAGTCTGGGGACTCAGCAGCTGCCCAAAACTTCAGTGTCTGTTTGTCCATCAGCAGCCATAGAATTCAACCGGTCATCCCAAACTGCCAATGCTCACCTGCAATCTCCTCCTGCCAACAGCCAGTTTTACTGTAGATGTGCAGAAGTGCTGGTGCTGAGTAAATGCTGAAGTGCTGCTGTAGGGTGGAAATAGGTGTTGGTGGTGGTGTTATGTGGGTTTTGGAGTGGGAGGATGTTGGTTAGGTCTTTTTTTAAGCTACCAAAAGCTGGTTTAAGGTGCCAGAAGTTTATTTGGGAAAGGGAAGAATTTTTCACTATCCAACATTGTATTTTCTACTCAGTTGTATTGCTCTCAGATAATTGAATAATGAATGAATGCTTGGGAAACTCTTTGGCTGTGAACTGTCATCTAAGTTCCAGCTGGTTTTTGTATTTGTTCATGGTTAATATTAATCTCCTTTTCCTACTGCTTAATTAATATAGTGTTTTAGTTTATGGTTGACTATGCAAATATGATGCATGTGCTAAATACTTAGATTGCCTTTCTCCAAATGCTTTATGTTCTCTTTAGAGAAGAGGCTTTTACTGAGGCTCATGGTGCACGAAGAGGAGTACAAAAAGTAATGGTTATTGTGACTGATGGGGAATCACACGACAACTACAGATTAAAAGAAGTTATTGATGATTGTGAAGATGAAAACATTCAGAGATTTGCTATTGCCGTAAGTGAAATTTAATGGGAAAATTCAGAACCTTAAAAGTACGTTTCACCTTCCAAATGTAATTCCTGTTTGAAAAGTTCATTTCACAGAATCTTTATGGAAATATAATCATTTCAGAGAGGAAGAAAAGAAAGAGGCTGAAAATAAAACAACCTAAAACCATTAAAAATTTGCTTTTGGATTTTATAGTGCATCAGAAAAAGCAATCTATCTGTCTTCCTGGTGTTGACAGGTCTGTATGTATGTGAAGAAAAAGGGGAAAGTAAAGAGTTTGAGGGGCACTATAAAATCAAATCCTTTTTGTTCAGAGCAATACTGAACAGAATGTATTAGTTCAAATCTTCTGGGCAATTTCTATAAACACTTTACCTACTTTAGAAGAAAAAAGACAAACGTAAACCATCAACAGAAACCAGGTTTATTACAGCTGTTCTGTATGCTGGCATTCTAAAGTTGTCATTTGCATGCTGAGCAAACTTAGTAGCTGAATAAGAGCATGAACATGTCGGGGCTGTTCAGCCTGGAGAAGAGAAGGCTGCGTGGAGACCTCATAGCAGCCTTCAAACACCTGAAGGGCACCTACAAGGATGCTGGGGAGGGACTCTTCATTGGGGACTGTAGTGATAGGACAAAGGGCAATGGGTTTAAGCTTAAACAAGGGAAGTTCCAGTCAGATGTAAGGAAGAAGCTCTTTATTGTGAAGGTGGTGAGGCACTGGCACAGGTTGCCCAAAGAAGTGGTAAATGCTCCACCCCTGGCAGTGTTCAAGGCCAGGCTGGACAGAGTCTTGGGGGACATGGTCTAGTGTGAGCCATCCCTGCCCATGGCAGGGGGTTGGAACTAAATGATCTTAAGGTCCTTTCCAACCCAAACTATTCTATGATTCTATGATGCTTATGATTTGGTGTGAACCCTACACACCCTCCATGCTGTATTTGAGCATTCTATACTCAATCTGTTTTCTCTTGTTAATTTTGAAGACATTTTGGATTGTTGCTTCTCTGTTCCTATCTTTCTTCGTTTTGATACAATGAGATGGTATGGAACCACAGAACTTCAAGAAGATACTATGTTAAATTTAAGGAAAGACATAAATAAAAAGTTGAATCCAGCAGCACACAGATTTTCAATTATTTCCTTCATAAAGAGATCCTTAAATAAAATTGTCCTTGAAGCTGGAGTAATTTTTAGCAATAAAAGCCCTGTTTAGAACCAGATATTGCTCTAGTGTCCAGTTAGAAAGCTGTCCAACTCCAAACATGGGAGGGGTTTTTTTTTATTTCCCTCTCTAAGTAACTTAAGTGTATAAAACGCTTTTTCCTCTTAACAGTACTTCTTGGTCTGGGAATTGAAGAAGTGAGTAATTCTGTTCTGAGGCATCCTGAATTTTTACAGCAGTGGTGTTAAAACTGCAAACCAAATCTAAAGTCTTGTAGTGTTATTAATACTGAATGCAAGTGTCATATAGTATTTATAGGAAAAAACTCCACACAAAAAAATAATTATTCTGTGCCTTATTAGCTTGTCATTAATTGCTTATATACCATGTTGTGGGGAGAACTGGTAGTATCTATACAGAAGCCAGTGAAATTCTGTGTTTTGGTATGGGGAGAGTTGTGTTGTTTTTTTCCTAAATTAAGGCCTGATTCAACAAATCATAGAATTGTAGAATAAATCATTAGAATTTTGTGAAGAAGGGAAAAAAAGGACAGTTGAAGATAGCAGATGTTATATCATACAGTTGCTTTGTTTGCTATTGATTGTATTTTCAGAAAAACAGCTGAGTCCTCATACAATTGTGTTCTCATCGGAAAAGAATGGTTCGAAATCAATTTAAGGGAGGTATTAACGAAACAAATTAAGGTTAGATATGATTTCCCAATATTCTCTGACAACCTGCCTCAAAGGTATTTATCTTTTAAAAAAGGTGAAAACAAGTTATAAAATGTTTTCTGACTACTTTTTTATTTTTAATCTCTTTAGATTCTTGGAAGCTACAGCAGAGGAAATTTAAGTACTGAGAAATTTGTAGAGGAAATAAAATCAATTGCCAGTAAGCCTACAGAAAAGCATTTCTTCAATGTCTCAGATGAATTAGCTCTTGTAACTATTGTTGAAGCACTTGGAGAGAGAATATTTGCCCTAGAAGGTATGTTATTATTTTGAATTTTACTTCATGCCAGCATTATAACTGAAGCAAATAGAAGACCACCAATGTATTGTGCTGTATAAAATGTGTTGTGCAGTATCTTTTTCATGCTGACCGTAAGAATATTTTAACGTCAAAACCGTAGATAATGACATGATGGGTTAAAGCCTTTGGAGACAATAGCTTAAAAGGGTAACTAAGCATCACTGGTTTAGCTGGGGTAAACATGCATTTTCCATCCCTTAGCTAAAAAAGCATTGCCAGCCTGTATCCTGATTACCCCATGATTATAGGCTTATCTGCCTTTACTTTCAGCTTGTCTTTTTGGTTAGTTGTTAATTAAAGCATATTACTTTGCCATATAAGTTAATGTGAACTTGGTGTACATAGTTGATAAGATATGTTTTTCTTTTGGAAATATTCATAACACTCAGATTTTAGCATAGCAAAGTCACTCTCTCATAATGTCTGCTTACATTCTCCATTCAAATTAGGCAACACTTTCCAAATCTCTGTTTGATTCAAGAACTCTTTTGGCTATCTCTGAAGGGTTTCATGGCATGCAAAGAAGACACCCATCGATTTGGACTATTTTGTCCAACATCTCAACTTTCCAAGTAGCAGGAATAGTGTAGTTTACAGAAGGAATAAAAAATAATGGTCACTTGAATTTCAAGAAAAAGTACAAATATGAGAGAGTATTTTAAAGTGTTGGGGTTTTTTTAATTGCAGTTATATTTCTCAGATATATTTAGTTATTTTTTTTGGTGTATCGTTTAGCTTGATCAACTGTTACTATTTTCAGCAGATAATTACTAGATATTTCTTCTAGTTTATATGTTCTTGTCTTTTCAGTTCTGGAAAGTTTTGTTTCCTCACTTATGAAACAAATTAATTTGAGGAGAATTTAGTATCTTTAAAGCCTGAAGTTTAGCCTGTGTAAGCTCACAAAGTACTTCAAAGTTCATTGAATAGGGGACTTTTCTGTTAAGTCTTTATTTATTTCCAGTGATAAAACAGATGTTCAAACAGAAACTGAAAACTTAGTCTTGAATTTGTGCTTTGTATTTCCCAAAAAGCGAGAAAAATCATTGTCTTTCTTTAATAAAATAAAATCTGTTAGTTACACCTATTAAATATAATGGCTATAGAATAAAAACTTAATCAACTGCTAGTCATGACAACTGTTGAAGTATGTAAGGCCTAACATGACAGACTTTATGGACATTTGTGTGGTCAAATTTAAGGTTTCGTGCCATAGCTCAAACTTTTGAACAGCCAGATGCCAGTGGAAGAAATTCTGTAGCTAAGTCTGTTTAAATTCTCAATCTAAATAGCCTCTTGCTAATATAGTAGTACATCTGGATTTTTTTTTTCTTATATTTCTTGTCTTCTTTTTGGTTTTGGCCTTTAAAAAGATTGCAAAGGAAAATCTAGAGAGAATTGAAAAATGAAATCCAACAAAAACCCATACTTGACAGCCAGTGAATTTTTACACATAATCTTTTAAATATGCCTCTGTGTTTCATGGCATGGACTTCTGGATTTAACAGCAGTTTTGTGTTTTAACCAACCCATAGGCAGGCACAAACGTTTTTTCACAAAATATCCTTTGTAGGGTGCTTGGCAGTTTGAAACTGAATGCAAAGTTAGACTGAGGGCCATTATCTAAGCAGCATTCAGAGCTGCACACACCAACAGTACTGGCATTGTTCTCTGCCTTGGACTGTGAGAGTCCTGTCTTTCTCAGCTCACTGAGGAGCATCCTTTACTGTATGAAAATATTGCTTATCTAGAAATGTGAAACTTAAGATTTTTATGCTTAAAAGGGACTTTTTCAGACCTTGCAAAGCAGCTACATCTTGCGAAACATGATGGCCCATATTTGTGTGCAAAACATTTTGTGTCTGAGATCACATATCCTTCCTCCGACTGGCTATAAATCCCAGCAATTAGCAAAAACATTGTGTCCCAGAGAGCAGCCTCTGTGGTTTAGTTGCTGAGTATGAAAAGTTCAGTGTTATCTAATAGTTCAGATGCCTGAAATTCATGCAGCCATGGCTCACTATGCTTCAGTTTCATTCACACAATTGGAGGTTCATCTCAGCACTCAGCTGGTAGCAAATTGTGATTTTTTCCTGTACCGTACAGCCTGTTACCATATCTTGCTCTCAAGGAGGAATCAATATGCAGAATATAGTTACCTTAC
Source organism: Nestor notabilis (assembly GCF_000696875.1). Classification (NCBI taxonomy): domain Eukaryota; kingdom Metazoa; phylum Chordata; class Aves; order Psittaciformes; family Psittacidae; genus Nestor; species Nestor notabilis. The sequence goes on along the minus strand of NW_009921537.1, from coordinate 33,916 downwards.
TTGGCCACTTAAGGTGGCAATATAATCCTTGAGTACTGCTCTAAGTAGAGGAAGTGGCAGGCCTTTCTCTTTCCTGATGATATTTCAAGTGTACCTTGGAGCAAAGAAGTACACCAGAGTTTAATAACTAGCATATGACTAGCTGACAAGACACAAACTGGTACTAAATCAGCTGATACCCTTTTTTGTTCAAAGTCATTAAGAGAATCAGGAAGATTTTCATGTAACTTTCTGTTCAGGATTATAGTTCCCAAGCCCTTTCCTGAGCCTTCTGAATCTGGAACAGCTGAGTTTTTCCTATGTTATTTTTGTGAAGGTTCATACAAACATCAAGTGTTTTTCATTTAAAGTTCCTCCAGCTGCCTACAAATTTTTAGTTGCTTGAATACAAGGCCAGGGCTAGATGGCTGTTGTTTTATTGTTCACTTAGCTCAAGTGGAAAATGGCTTAACCATATTAATCAAACATTCCAAATATATTTGCCATCAGCCTGAGGTCAAATCTGGTCAGTTTTAGCCTAGAAATATTTATTGGACAAGTTCTGAGACATGATCTTGAAATGGAAACCTTTGTACTTAATGGTAGCAGTTAACACATCTTAATTTTTGTATTTGTTACAAAAATTTATGGCAAAGTATATTCACCAAATATTCTAGTTAATTATGGTATCCTTTACTGCCATTTAAGCATTTTCATACACTATTCAGATACTTTTTCAGATTGAAACTGATTTATTTTTGAAACTTATTTTTTTCTGTTTAATAGCAACAACAGACCAGCAAGCCTCCTCATTTGAAATGGAGATGTCTCAAGCTGGTTTCAGTGCTCATTATTCTCAGGTAAACAAACTGTTTGAAAATACAAGTTCTTCTACAAAGTAGATTTTTGTTGGTGATGGCATGAATTTGGAATGAGTGTTTCAAAATTCTTTTTACAGTCCTGTTTGCTGTTTACCTCAGTTCTTAGGGGGTAAATATTTATCAAACTGGGATACAAAAAACCCTTGGAATTTGTATTAGCAGAAAATAATTTCCTAAGTATTTTATTCATTCTTGAAAATCAAAAAGTATCCATTGATACTGATGATCTGCTCACTGTACACAAATGAAATTAAAATTTAACTTAAGGTGAAAAGAACTGGGAAGAGCTAAGCTTTAAAGATACAAAAAAGTAGTGACAGTGGAAAAGAGCACAGTAGGAGAATAACTGAACTTAATTGAATAAATGCTAAGAAAACTGAGACAAATTGACATATATATTCAACATGGCTTTGTATAGAGCTTGGCATATCACTGGGAAAAAGAAAGAATAAAATACCTTGGTGTGATTTAATATAAATACATTATTGCAGAAGTACTCTCTGTTCATTTTCACTCTCTGCACTACATTACAAGTAATTTTTCAGATGGTGTATAATACCTTAGAAACGTGTATTATCCTGTTAGGGAGTAAGAGGATTATTCATAAGATTACCTAAGTGGTAGAACATATTCTTAAAGTTCGCAAACAACTGAAGTGCTATCATCAGAACCTCACTTCAGAAATAGGTCTTCAGTCCTTGGTGCCTTGACAGACTGGGGTTCAGTGATGCCTGTCTTACCTAGAAGGCTATATTCATGCCTTTAGGCAAGAAAGGTCAGTAGACCATTTGTCATGGACAAAAAGCTTCTGCATAATATGCAAGGCTCAGAGATTCAACAGAGTTCAAGTTTCTGAAAGTTTGTCTGGGAAATGCACTTTAAGCATTGTGTTCTCTCATTAGCTTTGCTAAATCCCTTTGCCTTTCTGTATGGCCTGGGATGCTGGGATGAGGTTGAAGGAGCTGTGCTTCTTCTGCTACTTTTCCTGGATGACCCTTTTTTAAAATTATTTTTTCAGTTGGGTGCATTTTTGACAAAAAATACAAGACATACTGTGATTGTAGGAGCCATGCTGTAATAGAAAAAGCAAGGCTAAATAAGCGAGTATATAAGAAGCATTACTCAAATGTAAGCATCAGGATCAATTAATATCTTAAATATGGTTCACATAGAGAACAGGCTTTTTGTTTTTCCCTGCATAAGGATTGGATCATGCTTGGAGCAGTTGGAGCATATGATTGGAATGGCACAGTGATCATGGTGAAGGACAGTGATATTTCAATGCCAACTAATGACACTTTTCGTGACAGGCGTTTGGAAAAAAATGAACCCCTTGCGGCGTATCTAGGTAAGAGAAATAGTCCATCTAATAACACTTTTCAACAATTGCTACAAGACCTGTCCCAAATCTCATTCAGAAAGTGTGTCTTACAGAATAATATCTTGGATTCTATGAGCCTGGGAAAATTTCTGATGTATAAACATGTCTACTATATGATTTTCTTGTTCTTTAAAAAAAAATAATTACTCCTTCTACAATAAAAAACTATCCCAAACACTTACATGCTTATGTATATCTATACTTTCCCCAATAGACATTTCTAATCTGACCAGAGATTTCAGATTCCTCTAGTATTCTTACGAAGTTTTTCTATGCCTTGATATTTAAAAAAATGTATCTTTGTTTAAAATTAAGCTGATTTCTGCCACTCAATGGACAGGAACAACAATTTACCTCTATCTTTTTTATAACAATTGACAGGCTTTTGTTTTACTCTCAGCCTTTTCTACCAAAAAGTGTTGGTGGCCCTTCTCTCTCCTGTAGGGCTTGCTTTCTACACCTCATAGTTCTGCTTGCTCTGCTATCTCATTTAAGTCACATTTTCACTGATGAAGAGTCAACACTAGAATAATTTCTCTTCTTTCTCCCCCCCCCCGCCAAGTACTCTGTTTTTCTTCTTTGAAACCCCCCCAGAATGCGATTAGCTGGGGGGTTTATATCTCAAGTTTGGTAAAGTAATTTTAAATTTAGATCCTATCCTTCATAATACTTGCAATCCTGCCACTGTTTTGATTCATACACAATTCTTTTAACTCTTTCTTCAACCAAGTTGTTAAATTGTTGTTAATGTTAAACAGAGCTAGGTTAAAAATGCCCCCCAGAATCACATCTGGATGACACCATTCATTTGACAGTGAAATGATGTCAGCTGTTCTTTGAAAGTAGCTTGTCAACCAGCTACTCATGAGTTATTTATCGGTACCATTATACTCCTTACACTGTGTGAGGATTGCAAAATGAGTATGACTCACCAGCCTGTGAACAGGTTTAGTAATAGTTGTGCTCATGACTGAGACTGTAGGCAAATACACATCCAGCCCCATTGACTAACTCTGCTATTATTCTCTAGAATATTTAGGGCTAGACATCTAGTTGTACAATAACCCTTAAAAAGGCTCTGAGTCACAGCAATTATTTCTGTTACACACATGCATTCTGTGTGTACTGCATCTTGGCTTCTGCTTCCTAGGATATACTGTGAATTCAGCGCTGACACCTGGAGGCATACTGTACATAGCAGGACAGCCACGATACAATCACACTGGCCAAGTTATCATTTATAAAATGCAAGGAAGAGAGGTACAAGTACTTCAGAGGTTAAATGGAGAACAGGTAAGTATGTATTCATGATCAACATACCGGAGGAATATGGCATAAGAAATAGAAATTATGATTTCAAATGAGAACTCTGCATTGTCATTGAAACTGTGAGTTGTAAGCAAGATTAGAAGGAAAGGTTAGGTAGATGCTCTGGTATAATAAGTAATGGAAAGTGTACTATACAGTAGTCAAAGGCTCTTGGAAATTTCATATTGAGGGAAGAAGTCTACTCCCTTTAGCAGGTAGAAGGCACCATTTGTAACTTCCAGACTCGGGAGAGTTAAAAGTTGAATGGACCATTCTTAAATTAAATCTGACAATTAAACCTAAATAAATCTGGCAATAAAACCTAAAACAGAAAACTAGCTTCAAAGGCAAAAAAACGCAAAAAGATCTTCTAAGTAGGAAAGAAAATTTCTGCTGAATGGTTTTCATTTGGCATAGTTGTAAGCAATCACCGAACAGGCCTCTGAATGGCAATGTGGCATGATGTAGCTGACTCTGATTTATACCTTATATTTTCCCACAGATTGGGTCATATTTTGGGGGTGTAATTACCACAATTGACATCAATAGAGACTCATTTACAGACCTTCTTCTTGTTGGAGCTCCTATGTATATGGGAACTGAGAAAGAGGAGCAAGGGAAAGTATATGTTTATAGTCTGAACAAGGTAAGGATTCTTCTTATTGTCTCATATCCTTATTTTAAAGAAATATGATCATTTGAGCTGGGGAAGATGAGCTATTGAAATCAGAGAAACATGATTTTGGCAATTGAAAGTATTACACAGATGGATTTTGAAAACTTCCTTCTCAAACTCTTGTTTTCTCACCTTTTTTTTTCTAACAGACTATATCACATAGGTAAGTACTACATCCTGTAAGCTGCAATACAGCATAGGCACAAATTTATAGGTTTAGTTTTCTATCATATTTTCTTTTTGCTTTCACAGATTAGGGAACAGTAGGGCTCATCCATCCTAGAAGTGTGTGCTTTCGGTATTCTTATGACTTGCTTACCAACCTAGAGATAAAGAATGTAATTCCAACAGCTTTTAAGCATGTCACAACTACACCACAGCTTCTTCATTTGATAAGTCTCTCTTCCAGTACATACTTTTTCTTCTTTTTTCTTCTTTTAAACTGATACCATTGTGTATCATTATTACAGTTATCAAAATATGGCCTAGCAATGATGGCCTCCTAAAATGCTATTGCAAGAAAATGACCTGAGGAGACTGGATCTATTTGACAAGGAAGTCTTCCAGTTTCTACATGCATGTTGCTAACAACAAAATGCTGGTGAATAGGGTTGGCAAGAAAACAAGAATTCCATGTCCTCCAGTAATGTGAGGTTTGAAATTTGTTTTTCCTGTGTTTCCTTTTATCCATCTCCAAATAAAGGAGATGCAGCAACTGCTTGCTGCTGCTAATGTCTTAACATGGAACTCATGGGACCCATCTCTTGGAAAGACTGGATACATAGCATACATGTATGTGGTTTTGGGCTAGTGTGCACATGGGACCAGAAGGATATATAAGTTAGGCCATGGAGTATATGTCTAGTGAGGACAGAATTCAGTCTATGTAAGAGAAATGCTGGTTTTTGTTCTGGAGTAACAGTATTGCCATCTGTGTTTCATCGGAAACTTGGCTAACTTCTCAGATTAAGAGAATGCCTTTAGAAGAACTCTTTATACTACCTTAAGAATGATGTGGTTTACTTGCAATAACAACCAAATATTGTTATGATACTCTGCTTTCCTGCAAATCTCTAACTTCAAGAAATACGTAGAAGCATCTAGTTGAAGAAAGAGAGCAAGAATGTCTTTACCACCTACTGCTCAGAAAGAACATTTGCATTACATTTACAGAATCACAGTTTCCACAATGCAATCACTAGGAATAGGATGTAATTGTTTCATTTAATTCATCAATTTGTCTTCCAGACAGGAGCTCTTAAAAACCTGCATTGCTAAAATGTTGATGGAAATCCACAAACTTTAAATCTGTTCTTTCACAGACAAAGTTTGAATACCAGATGAGTCTCGAACCTGTAAAGCAAACATGCTGTTCGCCACTAAAACAGGACACCTGCAAAGTTCTTAAGAATGAGCCTTGTGGTGCACGCTTTGGGACTGCAATTGCTGCAGTGAAGGATCTGAACCTTGATGGATATAATGACATTGTAATAGGTTCTCCCTTAGAGGATGATCATCGGGGAGCTGTTTATATTTATCATGGCCGTGGCAACACAATCAGTGAAAAATATTCACAGGTATGAAATCAAACTGTAGAGATTGGCAGCTGCTGTAACACAAATCCTGTTTTTCCATGCCTTCTCAACACAGTGCAAACTGTGACTTGAACAGTCATAACACCTTTTTTGAAAAGCTCTGTACTTTTAAACTTTCATTGATTTAAGTGAATTTCACTCTAATATGTTAGAAGATATATTGGTTTGTTTTTATTAGAAACCTTCAGAAATGTTCTGTACAGGCAGAAAAGTAAATATTTTGCAATTCTTAAAATTTACAGTGGTTTTATCACCATAGTAACTGTTGTAAGGGTCTTGTAATGAAAATGTAACGTATTTTAAGAGTCTAAAAGCCATCAAACTGCCAACAAATGCATCTTGAATGTTCTTATAAAATCTCTCAATATACACTGCATAAACCTCTTAATGCTTTTCACAGCGTATTGCATCAGGTGGAGATGGGGAAAAAGTTAAATTTTTTGGCCAGTCTGTGCATGGAGAAATGGATTTAAACGATGATGGACTGATTGATGTTACCATTGGAGGCCTTGGTGGCGCTGCCCTCTTCTGGTACGGATGCTCACAGCAGCTGTCAGGCCAGAAAATAACCGTTTGTGTTGGGCTGTGTAACTTGCACTACTGTTTGGACTGTGATGAGGGTACTGGTTTCATCTCATGTTTTGACACTGGCTGTGAATCTTCGTCTTTTCATGTGTCTCTGGAGGAGCAAGTATAAAACTTAATGGATAACAGTAATAAATACAAGAATGTTTTAGAAATCTTGTTAGCCTGGTATGACCTGTTCTACTTGGCCATATTCAAAATAGAAACTGATTCTACTTGTAGGACTAAGTAAAAACATAATAAAACCCTAAGTTTTTTTCTTTTTCATACTATATTGCATATTATCTTATCAGCAAAGTCAAGGACAGGTTCAAAGACTTGGGAGTATTGGCTGACAAGAAGCTCAACATGACCCAGCAATGTGTACTTGCAGCCCAGAAAACCAACCATGTGCTGGGCTGCATCAAAAGGAGCATGACCAGCAGGTCAAGGGAGGTAATTCTCCCCCTCTACTCTGCTCTCCTGATGCAGGAGATAAGAAAATAGAAAGCTATTTTGCCAGCTAAATTTTCTGCTGGTTTAGCACCCTGTCATCTCAAGAGCAAAAAGCAAAGTGTATAGAGTGTATAGTTAATTACTTGTCTAGACCATCATATATGTCTATTTTAATATTGAATGTTTAATATTTTGCAAGTTCATCCTCAACATAAAAAAAAGTTGCTGCTATTATTTCCAAAGCACTTTCTCTGTGGTTTTTTTCAAGGTCTCGTGATGTGGCTGAAGTAAATGTTTCCATGCAATTTACACCCAAAAGCATCAATATTCAACAACAAAATTGTCAGATAAATAAAAGAAAAACAATATGCATAAATGCCACAATTTGTTTTAAGACCAGACTAAAGTCAAAGGAATATACATTTGAATCCAGTAAGTAGATAAGTGCTGAGCTTGGAATCTTTATGCTATAAAACTGCTGTGCTTGCTTTTGTTTATTTCTGCAAAAATGGAATGCAACCTCTTCTAAATTCACCATTCAAAGTGCATTTAAGATATGTTAGGAAAAAAGGAATGTGTGAAGGCAAACTGGGGCATAATATTGATCTCAACTTCCTTTGCAGGTCTGCAGTATTGGATTACTCTTGACTCACAAAGACAAATATCTCGAAGCTTGTTCACAGAAAGCCATGAGAGGAAAATGCAAAAAAATATAACTATCAAAGGGTCAGAGTGTATTAAACATAACTTCTACATGTTGGCAAGTAAATCATTTAAAGTGTTTTTCTCATGTTGACATTATATTAACCCAAATATATTCTATTAATTGTAAATTGGGTAACAAAATCTGCAGCCAGAATTCATCTCAAGAAGAGTACGGAAAATTTGTTTACTACTTAGGATTTATATGTTTTTATATGTATAGAGATATAAACTGTTTACCTAAATGTACAATCTGTTTACCTTTGCCTCTTTCTTTGTGTCTGTCTTAACAAAGAGCATAACACACCTAGTGGAACCAATCAGCTGTCATGGTTAGTAGTTTAGATGCATTCAAAACCCAGCAGGAGCATGTGAGGTGGAAGTCTAATTTGCATATTGGTGCAATTCCTCCTACTGCAATATAGTAGAAAAACATGCAAATTACATTTGGGATAGAGAATACTTACTCACTGCAAAACAGAAATGTAATTAACTGTGAGTATGAAATTGCCTAGATTGTAAGTAATGTGCAGAGTGAATGGACATGTACCCACATTTAAAATGTTTAGTGACTTCACAGTTGTATCATAATTCAAAACAAACAATAAATGATGCCCAGAATTTGCTTGAATATACAATATACCTATTAACACCAGGCCTCAATTGACTTAACAGAAGATGATACTGCTGCTGTTTGTCTTAGTGATCCTTTAAGCGCAACTAAAAGAGGAAAGTCTCAGAGGAGGTTGTTCTGAGACACCTTTAAATGTAACTGTGTTGGATATGCTCAGGCTATGTGACATTTTTATGATGAGATGAGATACACAAAAATATTAATGGTTATTTAAAAGGATTGGCTTGCACATTAAATGCTTTATCATCGATTGCAAGCATTTGAATGTTTCTCTAGCAAGGATGGAAGACTGAAAAATATACTATCTCAGCATTGTTTGGGATTTTTAACCTCCTTAGATATTAAAGTGCGTGTCCATAACTGCAATTTTGTTTTCTTTATATTCTAGGATAAGCCTGACTTTCAGGACTCTGTAAAGGTTTTGCTGGAGTTCAATTTTTCTGATCCGGAGAGTGGACCTGTTCTTGATAGCAACCTGCCAAGCTCGATATCTGAATATGTAAGTCAACAAGACTGTATTAATAACCAAAGTTTTTAAGGTAAAATTCATAGCCCATACAAAATCTGAAAGTACTGCCTACAAACTGGCTAAAGAGGGAGGGTCCTTGAGCTTGTCCAGAAGATGTTTCCTCTAAATGAGTCTTCAGGGGTGAAGAGATTGATTCAGTGTGCTTGGGAACCAGCCCAGGGTTTTAAAGCATCCAGAGTTAACTGAAGATAGAAGAAAGTACAAGCAATTTTATTATATATTTTTAATTATTTTATTTTTTTTTTATGTAGATAGAGCAGAGGAATGCTAGTCACATACTTTGATGGTGTTTGACATCATTCATGCTTCTGCTATTGCCACTTTTTCTAGTTTAGATGAATTACTTAGAACAAAATAGGTAGAAAGCTTACATTTTATCTGTGCATTTTACAGCATATTGGCATAATTAACTGATTAATATCAGGGAAGATGTGGTTGTCAAACAGAAGACCTTATATCAAATTAGATAATGAATTAAAATGCAAATATTTAATTTTAATAATAAATGTAATAAAATTGAGAATAAAAATACTATTGTTGCAGATTCCTTTCACAAAAGATTGTGGAGCCAAAAATAAATGCATTTCAGATCTTGTTCTGAATGTAAAAGCAAGCATAGCTGGAGACAGGTAACTACACTGGGTTTATTGTATCCCTTGATATCTGTATAAAATTTCTCTCTAAATTACAAATTCTCTAGTTAATAAGATAATGCTGTGGCATAATTTCCAAATCAGAAACAATATAGTCTGGATACTGAAAGAAGTTCCTTTTTATCAAAACAGATTCAAAAATTAAGGCGTCCAACATTCTTACTTTATTTTACAGCTCTTCTCCATTCATTGTAAAGTCACGCAATGATAAGTTCACCATCCAGCTCTCTGTGAAGAACAAAAAAGACAGTGCCTATAATACCAGAGTTTTGGTTCAGTATTCTCCAAATATTATTTTTGCTGGCATCGAGGTAGGAATTTTTCACATTATCACATTTATCATAACCTATATTGCTGGAGAGATCTGAGGAAGCCTTTTTATTACACCCAAATTCCACTGCTCATCAGTTGTTTGGAAGAATGCTGTCCTTGCTTATCTTTCAAAAAGAGTGTATTTTTTTTGATCTGAATGGACTTTTGCCTCATCTCTGCTAACTACAGACACAAGTTTCACAATTCCACTTAGACTGTAAGTGCCTGCATCTTAGATGAATGTCAGCACCATGAACCATCTGCAGAGCCAGAAATGCATTTTTTACTCGTCAGTACAACTCCTGAGCCCCTAGAATTCTTGCATGTGCATAGAAAAAGCTATGTCTTGGTAGGGCAGCATAGAGTGATGTCTGCCTCATCCCTATTTCAGGCAGCATTTCCAAAGTATTTCATTTCTGCCTGCCTCAGTTACGCTACCCATTCACCTCATTGCACATAGGAAGTGTTAAGAGAAGTTAGTTTTTCTATCAACAATCCTGATGTTGCACATTAGGAGAAGTCAGGGATCCATAGCACCATTGCTGACCCTGTTGCAATAACTTACAGAGTAAGAATGTCACTTTTATAGCCAAGTTAGAAACACATTTACAAAATTACTTGTAAAAACTATACTAATACATATGTTGATCTGCTAGACCCTATGACTAATTTGAATGGTGTCCAGTTTGCATGTAACTGCTAATGTTCCTAACAATTTCACTGGAAGGAAATAATGGCTACTAATTTATGTAGATGTCTATAGGTGGAAATTGTTTTCCAGAAGTTGCAGCTTCCTATTCTCATTCCAGTTCAATTATGGCTCTGACTTCTTAAGATCTGACGATGAAAAGTGTCAATGGTATATATGTTCAACAGGCCCTTGATGCCTAGTGAAGATTTAAAAGGAGTCTGCACAAGACCATGGTTTCACTTTCTTTTTTTCTTTAGGATATACAGAAAGATAGCTGTGAATCTAATCACAACATCACCTGTAAAGTGGGATATCCATTTCTAAAAACTGCAGAAGAGGTAAAAAGTCCCCCTGCATTCTCCTTAATCAGTGTTGTTACAAGGCCAGGGCAGTCCCTATTAATTCTGAATTTCCTTTCTCTTGTGTTCACTCCAAAACCTATCCAGGTATATTTCCTAATCTACTGTTGACATGAACTGCAGAGATAGGAAAATATCAAATCTGGCCAGAAGGGTCTGTCTCTGAGTATACAGAATATTGTTTAGGATGTGCTGACAAGATACTAGATACTGTGGCTTTCAACAGGTTGGAGCCTATGACTTTTAGTTACTCTGTATGTAAAACTTACTTGGTTGAAAAGACAGTAAGCTGGTATGTGGAAATGCTAAACAGGATCTGCCACAGCCAGGTATCAAGAATTCACCTCTGCTTAGTGGCAAGTGAGAGGCCTTTCCAGCAAGCAGTCCACTTAAGATCAAGCTCCAGCTTGAACAGCTCCAGCAATAAGTCTGTATCTTCTGCTGGAAGAGAGAGGGAGCTTTAGCTAAACTAAGCCTTTGAAAATATGCATCTAAGCCTCACTTACATAGTTCTGGTATTGAACTGGGAAAGATCAAATTGCATGCAAATGAGACCAACTGTCTTTTCTGGCAGTTCCTTGTCTATTCCTCTGGCACATGAGGTCTGTGTTGCAGATGCAAAACAGCAGGAGACTTGTCCTCTTACATTGCCTTCTGCATACACTTCCAGCTTGTGTTTTGGACTTGTAGGAATTTTAGTCAGCTGTTAACTTCTTTGCAGCCAAATAGGCATAATATCCAAGGCCCACACCCACAATGCTCCATTCCCAGCTTTACTGGATTTTTCACATTTTCCTTTCATGCTTTGTTGGTTAGTTTATCTGTAGCTATAGATCCCGAAATTTAGAAAAGTTATATTCTTATTTGCATTCAGAAATCAATCAATATCTGATTTACTGTTAAGCTTCCCTAATAAATTCTTTTTTAAAGCCTCTCCTGGCTCTTTTTGCTGTTTTTTAAATGTGAAGAAATATCTAAGACAACATTTCTCTGGGTCACTTTGTAGGAAAGATTTGTTAATATTAAAGAAAAAATAAAAGTCTGAGCAGAAAAAATCAATACAGTAACAAATAGTAAAGCTTTTGCTTCATATAAAATTATCCTCAAGCATCAGGGTACGAAGGACATGTTTAGGACAGTGTCCCCAGATTTTGTGTACTTTCAAGTTGTGGTAGATTTGCCCTAGTTATAATGAATAGGGAATTTTTGTGAGACCTAGTAGTCATTTATTTGCATTGTAAACATTTCTGCTTGGTATTTTTGGTGTTTAACTATGTATTAATTGAGATTCCAGTAGCCTTCTATAGAAAGTTCATCTTCACTCTAATTGCCAGGTGCTGAAACTTTGTTTCTTCCTCATTAGAGAAAAAAAAAAAAAAAAAAAGAATTTTTTTGATGAATTGCTTGTAAGACCAGTTAGTTTCTATTAAGAATTATTTAGCTATGGATTTCTGATACACTATAGAATAAGTTTTACTGAGGCTTCTTAGTTCTAAAAATTTGAGGCTTATATTTAATAAGTGATAATTCTTAGATTTTCTTCTTGTCTGGGACAAATTAAAAAATGTGGATTCCTTTATAGAAAACTTAAAATGTGAATATGGATTCTATAGATAAAAGTAGCAAAAATTTGCCCATTTTTCATCAGCTCAAACCATATCAGTGTGCTTTTTTTTTTCTCTTCTTTTAAAATTGTATTGTAATGTATTTCTCTAAACAGATTTCTTTCAAAATATCATTCCAATTCAATGCGTCGTATCTCCTGGAAAATGCTACCATTCATGTATATGCAACAAGGTTAGTTGCAGTCCTTACTTGTTTACCTCCTGATTTTTATTTATTTTTTTTTTCTTAGAAAACTCTACAGCTTTGTATTTTCTTTGTCAAACAAGGGTGACTTTTCTGAACTCAGAAGTAGTTAAACAATCTGTAGAGCTAGCACCTTTACAGAAGTACTTAGTAGAGCAATGGAGTAAGTGGACTAAATAAGTAGCGGTTTGTCTCTAGAGCCTGAGAGTCACAAATAAGGCATCATTTCCAGTATGTTTACCTTCAGAAAAGGTTTATTCTCTTAAAAAAATACTACCTATTTTAGCATGAATCACAGTTCATGCTAAACAAAAAGATCTGGCCTTCAAAGAGCAAGAGCATTGAAGAAGTTGATTGTGATAAAGGAATGCACTTGCCCTCGGTGTTTATTTTCCCTGAAAAATCCAGGTATGGTGTTAGAGTAGTGGCCCTTACTTGATCCATTTTCATTCAATCAGCTGCTGTCTGTAATTTTAACAAAGATTCATTTCTGAGCTGGGGCTGGTGCAGGATTTAACTTTTCAGTTACTGGAAATATTATTTTGAATTTATTTTTAGGAGATACTAATTAACTGGAAAGGAGTAGTGTGGTTTTATACCTAGAGATGTAGGTATTTGTTTCTTAAGATCCCTTCCCACTCAGTAGTCATTTTGTGTCAGCATAGTCTGATCTCAGTAGTATATGTTGGTTTTTTTTAGTGACAGTGAAGAACCACCTGAGACCTTGAGTGACAACAGAGGACACGTAACAATTCCTGTAAAATACGAAGTAGGATTAATATTTGTAAGGTATGCTTCTGTGTGCTTTATTTGCTAGCACAGTAAATAGCAGATGTTCAAAGAGAATATAGGATTTTTTTGTTGTTGAGCTGTGCTGACTATCTACAGATAACATCTTCTAGTCTCTTGAACAGAAAGCACAGGCTACATTGGAAAGAGCAGTTACATGAAATAATGGAGCAGTTACTGTCCCTATCTTGCTGTATCTCCATTTTATCTATGTAGATTTGATCTGCTGTTCGTAAGTACAACAGCAGCTTTTGTTGATTCTTGTACTTTGCCCTCTTCATTCAAAGGCCTTTCGGGTACATAAGAAAGCTAAGACTTCCAACTTCCTGATGGCCATGAGTTCATGTCACTATAATATTGCATGGTGTGGTGTTTGATTTCTAGCTTCAAAAATTACCCTTAATTTTATATTCTCAGGAGCTTGTTTTTTATCAATACAGACATAAACTTTAATGCCCATCTTGTAATACACTTTATTTTCAGAAATATCTTGAATTCAGTTAAATTCCATCCCAGAAAAACATTAAAAATATTATCAGTAGACTACATTGCATGGTGCACGAGTGTAAATAATTAAGCCAAATTAATTTTGGACGCATTTCATGGTTCAAATCTAGACTTCTTTTGTCCTGTAGGAATAAGGTTGAATTCAGAAACTGGTTTTGTTCTCTTTTTATTTGGTTCTGTCTTTCATAGGACCCCGCCTATTTCACATGGCAATACTCAGGATAAGGCATTACACAGCTAGAATAAGAACAGGAAAATCAGACGCTGTATATTCTTAGGAACAATATTGCTTATTTTGTAGTTTTATCTGAACACAACATTTAAATGTGCATAATAAAGAGTGAATACTATTAAAAAAATAGGTGGGTTAAACTCCAGTGGAAGTATCAGTGAATTGCAAGAGTAGTCCTGGAGGGTTCATGAAATATTGAAAATACCTATATTATTAACTGCTGCAGTTTTTATGAAGTTTGTGTGCTTACTGGGCTTTTTTGGTTGTGTTGTTTGTTTCTTTTTTAACCCACAGTGTTTTCAAAGAGCACCATGTTATAATTGCAGCAAATGATACTGTCCCTACTGCTATTAACACAACAGAGCAGATTGGAGATGAAGTTACTTTACATTATAGGGTAAGAAACCATTAAAACTGTTAAAATTGGTTTGCAATGCTTAATGTGATAGCCTGTTAGTGAAATAGAAGCTATGTAGTACATTAAACCTTCTACACGGGTGTTTTGTGTTTAACACCTTTTTTCTTTTTCTTGCTTTGGAATAAGGTGAGTCAAAGGTTTTCAGAGTGGTCCATCCCTGTAGAGTAGTTCTAGTGGGGTTTAGAGATGCCACCCTCATCAGGGGAAAGACAACATGCCCTGGTAAATGAGAACTTGACCTATGTTCATTGTAGTTTAGAAAAGGTATTTTCAAAATCCAGTCAGGTTTGAAAAAGGCAAATGCCATGCTCCAAGCATGTTGTCTTCCCAATGGAATGACTAAATCACTTCTAAAACTAAAATCACTTCTGAGAGATACTTAATGGATTGGAAGCCCAGCCTCAAGTTGACATAGGACTGAATTTAGCTATCTTGAGAGCTGCCAGCAGCTCATCACAAATGATGTCAGAAGAAAAAGGTTAAACAGCTTCTTCAATCTTTATTGAGCTCGTCCACTTCAAAGACAGGATCACCAGTTACCCTGCCTACAATTTCACCTAAGAGTTTTCTCCACACTTGGCCGCAGCAGCCTGTTCAAAAGGAGCAACAGCCTACAGATATATCCCATGATCTTCTCAGGGAAAACAGGGCAGAGGAGCAGGAGGGCAGGAGGGCTGCTGTCTAAGCACACCTGAGGAGTAACCAGCAGTAACCTTCACTGGTACAGTGACTCCTCTCCCGTCTTAAAAGCATTTTGTGTCTTTATTAAAAATTAAAATTAAATTTCTTTAGATAGAAATCACAGATGATAAAGAGGATTCAGTAAACAAGATAACAAGAAGGAATTTATGTCAAAATTGCCTTTCATCCTGTTCATTTGCTTTCCTTCAATAGCACATTTTATTACAATGGCCACAGAAGAATACTTTCGCTAATTCACAGCAGGCTGTTCTCAGGGAAAAGAGTTCATCACACCACATTTTGCACAACTGACTGTGGGAATGTAAGAAAAAAAAAAAAAGGGTAATCACAAAAGGAAAGAAAAACACAGGAAAGGAAAAAAAATCACAAACACCATCAAAATGAGGAAAGTACTAATCAAAACCTTTTTTTCTTTTTATAGATCGAAAAAGGTGAACATTTTCCAATGCCAAACCTCACACTGCAGATCTTATTTCCCAATATAACTGCAGCCAAGAACACTCTTCTCTACCTTACTGGATTGTCACATTCCCAAGTAAGCTAGGAATTTATATTTTTATAATTAATTTAAATTTGAATTTTTTCTTGTAAGGAACTGCAAAATGCAAACATTTGAGGTTATGCCTTGCTTCAAGGTAGATACAGCTTTTAGTCTAAAAGCAAGATGGTGGTGTTTTAAAAGTATGTACAGATACATGTAAGACAACTTTCTTTAAAAGGGACAAGCAATTTTAAATGGTGTTGAACAATAACTGTACTATAGCAAGGTTAATGCGATACATTGCCAAGTGATGAAATGTTCAGACTGAGATAAGAGCTACAGGAGTTTCTTTCTTAGTTTTGCCTACTGAGCCTCAGATTATCTCTATTGCCATCAGTGGTTATTGCTTATTGCTGCTGTGTACATCTAGAGCTCAATCTCCTGTTCAGTCCTCTTCTTTCTGTTACTGAAATTAGCCTTCCTGCACGTCTGCTCTCCAGCACTAGCAGTCCTCTGTCTTCTTCCTTCTTTGGGGCACTGAGACATCTTGAATGGGATGGTAGGTCATGTCTTTCAAATGCTCTTCACTGCAGCCCTTATTTGAGTTTTTCCATTTCACTCCTCCAGAGCAACTGAAGGAGATCCCAATTCCAGCAAGTCACATGATTTCAGATCTGTATATATTAAAGCTATATTAGAGCTATATGAGTAACTGGATGGCTGAAGAACCCAAATATCACTAAGTGATGTCCTAAACCTCTTTTTTTTTTTAATCTTTCCCTCAGAGATACACACAGGCATGTGCCTCTCTCCAAATATTTAATTTAGTTTTGAGATGTTGCACCACTGAAAATTAAATCACACGATCTAAATGAAAATTTAAGCTTTGTTTTAAAACAAAAAAATCCTCCGACCCTCCAATCCCCCACCCCCTATTCACGTTTAGAATACAAAAAATTGCGTCTGTTCTTAAATTCCTTCTCCCATTAGTTTCGTTGCTACGCAATTACCATGTTTGACCCACGTTTGCACACAAACTCAACAAATCTGTGCTTTTCGTGTGGGTATAATTCATCTACCACTAGCTACCATAGTGATAGTAGTTTGCCAAAGTGCTCTGCAGGGGTTTGCAATCCTCTTCATGCTAGCAATCTGAAATGATGACCTGACTGAGAAAACAAATTCCCCTATTCCAAAGACACCAAAGGATTTCCCAGCTGCCTTTGAAGGAGCCATGGAGGTCTAGTAGCACCCAGCACCTGTTCCACCTCCATGGAGGCTCCTGAATCTTGCACTTAACCTGCCTGTCTGCTTGCTAAGGCAGAACCTCTGTGGATTCCCATGCAAAAGATTTTAGCCTTTTTAATACCCAACTCTTGCTGGTTCATGTAGCGGTTGTCTTGCAGGAAGCTCTTGTTTGCTTCTACATACGTCTAGGTGGCTGGGTAGAGTTTAGATTAAATTATCTCATAAAAAGCTCTTTTGTTGTTTGAATAATGATACTTCAGTGCCTGAACCATCTGAATTTCCTATTTTGCACTCTTGCAATATGCAGAGTTATTACATTTAGCAGTTTGTAAATATTATTGATATTTTTAAATATTATTAATGTTGGCTTGCTTCCAGAATATTTTTTATAATAGACTGTACACTCAGACAATAAGAAAAATATTTGTATTTCTGCTGACAGAATGCCATCTGCCAAGCTAGTTACCCTGTAGATCCCTTAAAGATCAGCACTGGAAAGTCATTTGTGGTGCGAAAAATAAAAGAACCTACAAAGGATACAATTATGGTAAGCCTACATATAGAATACATATTCATCCCAGATATTAACCTAGATCTTGGAGATGATTACTTCTGCAATAAATACAGAAAAGCTTCTCTCAAACTATATACTATGGAAACATTTTGTCTTAATAACCTAAAAAGCTATCTTTATGCAGACTAGCTATAGATTTTAGTTGGCTACAAAACTGTATGTGAAACTGAATTGTTTTGTGCTTTTTTTTAATTTAGTGAATGTGTAAACAGCAGTAGCACATTTGACAGCTAAGTAGATCTTGACCTTCTATATTCCCACTGTAATTAGTAAATAGTAATATCTTAAAAGCTTCTCATCTCCCTTGCAATTTTTTTAGACATCCAGTTGAAAATATTTTCAAATGCTAGCACTCTGATCTGACAGATTTTCTATGCAACTGGTAGAAGTATAATTGATGATCCCATCTGGAAAGGATTAGCCTCTCACATTTAAATGGGAGAGTTGCAAACTAATTTTGCTGCCATAATTGCGTTGGCATGTCAGGGGGAAACCATCATACTACCTCCTTAGCATAGAGGTACAAGTTGAATTTCTTATATAAAAGAAACCATGCCATGGGAAGAATATTTTGCCAGATTATCATAGTTCTTTACAGTGGTGGTAAAAGTCTAGGCTATGCAAATGTTTCCAAGTGTTGCCTTCCAAGCTAGCAAATAAAAGTACTGAAATTTTCACTCACATATCCTGCCCTGCTTGAAAGATTCGTGTGTAACATGTTTTGAAAGGATCAAGAAACACTGCAGAGAAGCCACAGGTGCATTGGCAGAAAAACACTGGCTGTTACAAGTTATGCCTCCTTTAGGAGTTCTGCTGATGCCTTTTGCTGTGTACATACAATAACAAAGCTTTCTCGCTCTGCTGAGTGTATTCCACCACAGCGTGAATATCTCAACTCAATTTATATACTGCAGTGTCATTTTTACATAAAAAATCCCAGTAATTAATATCAGGTTAGTATTGGTGTCACAGCAAGTCTATGATCTGTATATATTCTTTTCTGTGAGGGTGGTGAGGCATTGGTACAGGTTGGCCAGAGAAGCTGTGGCTGCCCCATCCGTGACAGTGCTCAAGGCCAGGTTGGATGAGGCTTTGAGCAACCTGCTCTAGTGGAAAGTGTCCCTGCCAGTGGCATGGGGTTGGAATGAGATGATCTCGAAGGTCCCTTCTAACCCAAACCATTCTATGATATATAGTAGTTTACATATTTTTGGTTTAGTAATGTGAAAAGTCTCTTCCTATTAATTCTTGCTGGTGCCTTTTAAACAGGACTGTGATACACATAGCTGTGCATCTATTAATTGTGCCCTGGTCCCATCTGACATTTATCAAGTGAATGTTTCATTAAGAGTATGGAAACCTACCATCATAAAAGTAAGTAAATCCCATTTGTATTCAGAATACTCATGGGTTTAAGAAACCTAAGTCAATGTTTCTAATGTCTATTAAAATTATACATTTCATTTTCTTAAGTCTCCACAGTCCCCTAGTATTTGAAATCATTTCTCTTGCTATTTCAATATTTCCTCAAATCTGAGGTACCTGTATTTTATTATCCTTAAAGTAAGTACTTAGAATCTAGCAAGAATTTCAAAACATGGCAAGAAGGCACCCCTTACTTATTCTGTATTAATGGTCCTTTTTCTAATAACTACTTATGCATCCACAAATTTTCATTCAGCAGATATAAGGAGGAGTATATAGAAGAATATAATTTTAAAATAATTTCTAATCTGGGAAGATTTCTCAAATCTACAAATAATTTTTTGATCAAAAGGAGTAGAGGAGAGAGAGCGCACCCCAGAGCACACCTCAGTACTGTCTTGATGGTTACAACAGTAACCAGGCTGTGGTCCATTTTGCTCAGTGATACTGAGTTCCTGGTTTGTGTCTTTTTCTCCAGAAAATAACAGGACAGGAGGGGAGATACAGCACAACTTTTCTAAAGCCTGAATCTGCCCCTGTGGCCAAAGTAGTATTCCGGGATTAATTAGTATTTATTTGAAATCTCTGTGATCTACTCTTTCAAATCTTCACCATTGTCTTGTAAACATGGTGTAATTGCTGAAGGTGACACACATAAGGAGCTTCACTGGCTTTCACATTTTTCAGCATATCCCAAAATATAGCATAAAGTTTTGCTTTCACTCTTCTCTTTTCTATTTCAAAATACCTAATTATAAACCATAGCTATTTCTCACTTCTTCCAGGCAAGTATTCACAGCTTAACCCTTGTTGCGAAAGCATTACTTAGGAGTGAGAACTCATCACTGATTTTGAGAAATGACCATCAAAAACTAGAGGTAAAAACATGATAATTCATGGGTTTACTTTACATTGCTACTGAACCGTTCATTTTCATTCATTACTAATGAACTGATTGTTACCTTTTTTATTGTATTATCCCACTCGGAATAAAAGCGTTTTCATATTACAGTAGAAATGTCAGAATTAGTTAGATAATGATACTAAAATCCCATTACCCATCAATATACGTGGGTGAGAAGTACTGTCTGAAGTATTTCTGCCTGCTGCAGTATAAATGCTTCCTGCATCTATGTAAATTAGAAGCAATTTAAATTCTTTTAAGTAATCAATAGGATTTTAGAAGTTGTCCTGGGTCATTTAAGAGTGATCGTACTTTGTACATTTTATTTTCTTTAATATTTGTTTATTTGTTATTTCTTTCTACTTCAGCACCCAGGTTATCTATTTGAAACAGGATCTTTTATTTTCTGGAAGTTCCCTATCATTTTCTTAGATACAAAAGCATTATAGTAGTGGTATCAGGTATAAAAAGAAGCATCTTTAATTTTGTCAGAGTTGTTATTTATCCTTTAATACTTGTTATTCCAAAACATTTATAGTGGTTAACGTGTTGCTTTTCTGCAATAATTTATACATGCAGCAGCTTATTTACTAAAACATACATTTTTAAGCAAAAGACTTATTATGTTAATACCCCAAAATTTAGAGCAAAGTAATAGTGTGAATTACATCTTGTGCAAAATATTTTCAAAAATACAGATATCACAGGTCAACTGTTTAGCTGATATTGTATTCGAGTATTTCTTTTAAGCAATAGATTAAAATTCAATACAGGAGTGCAACATAGCTGAGAGGCTTGTAGGTCATGACACTTGATATAGAAGGAAAAGTTATTCAAGGCTTATATTCTGAACAATTTGCAGACCATGATTAAGATTTCCAAAGAGCTCCCACCAGGTGCAGTCCCCTTATGGGTTATCCTCCTGAGTATTTTTGCTGGACTCCTGATTCTTGCACTGCTTATATTTGCGTTGTGGAAGGTAAGCTGCATGTTCTTGTCTTCATGGAAATAAAAAAAATATACTTAAATTTTCTGTTTACAGAAACCACTTGAAACCTGTATTGCCAGTATGTTATAAAAAAAACCTAAAAACATATTTTAGTATGATTAAGGATTTATTAAGGGCGGTTTTTATTAGCTTTGGCTGTGGCCTTCGATAACCAGGTTTTTACTTTGTGCAAGAGATGCTAGGCCTGCGGTGTAAGTATTGCCACAAGTGGGCACTCCAAGCTAAACATTTAGCATAAGAAGGTTACAGTTTACAAACTTCAAGGTGCATAATCTCTTGAAAAATTTGACAAGTATAAAATAAAGTATTATTTATTCAAATGAGTATCAAATATTATTAAGCATTTTAGCCTTTGACATTGTGTGAGCATAACAATGGTTCAGCAATCACTCCCTGTATATTAACTGTTTCCTTTTTGTCTGCTTTTGCTACATGTCACTTTAGTTTTTCCATTCCAGGAAAAGCAATGCTTTAGTTCAGTGACAAAATATTAAATGACTTTTTAACTGTACTGAAAGTATTAATATAGTATTAAGAGTCAGCACGTTAATGCTACCAATACGGGTTGTATGCTTGAGCATTTCTTAGTGACTTCTTTTTTCTTTTCTTCAGGCTGGATTTTTCAAGAGACCACTAAAGAAGAAAATGGAGAAATGAATTAAAAACAAAAAAAGCAGAAAGTTTTGCTCAGGTCTGCCTCTAAAATGTTACTGTAAAATTATAAACTTAGATGCAGTGGTCAAAGTTTTCTACACTCTAAACAAGAAGCAGAACGAAGCAAATCAAGCATACATATGCAAAGGAATGACACGAAGAAAGAATAAACACCCTTATGGCATTTTGTGATACTCAAGGACATGCTTTAAGTGTTACTCATTTTTGGAGAGTAACTGAGTTCAAAGATTCTAACATTTTTTAATATGAAAAATGCATAATCATATTTTTATATACCAATGTATATAGAATCATATTTCACTCCAAATTATGCAAAAAATCAGCTTTTATGTAGCAACCTCAGTCTTCTTTATCAACTTATGATTTTCAAACGGAAAAAACATAATTTTCCAAATTTTCTCCTTATCAGTTCTGTGAAAGCAGACTGTTATTTCAAGAAGCCAAACTTAGCAACTTTGAGAATGCACCAAATACTGCAGGGTAACTGATGTAATAACAGTTGAGAAGATAGAAGCACATGCAGAATTTTGGGTGAAAATTACTGAAATAGGTTGGCTTTCTTTTTCTGCTTGTTTTAGTGTGTCCAGCTGAACCCAAGATACTTCAAAAAAGAGACTTTTATGGTCAAGTGGGCCATAAAGGATTGATCCATTAAATTACGTAACTGTTTGAACTTGAAAAAGATTTTTGGCAGGCCTAAAAATGTATGCACAAACATTCAAGCCCATCTGGTTGCACACTGTACTTAAATAAGCAGGGCACAATATCTGCAAATTGAAATGTCCATATTTATGCAGAAGATGTTTAGAGGTACCCTGGAAGTTTGACTCTTGCTGTATATCTTGGAGTAGCCAGGAGGGTGCTTCATAAACTGTCACTGTAAATTTATCATGTAGCTATTTAATCCAATGCATTTAATATGTACAAAATTATAATTAACAAAAGAGCACAGATAGGAAATAAGCACTGGCAAGCTTCTTCTAGTATTGTAAGTTGCACCTCATCTTTGTTACTTATGAGTTTAAGAAGTGGTAAAGAATTTGCATACTAAATAAGCACTTAAATGATGTTTATTTTGTGTCAAAGATTAAAAGTTTATATGAGACTACACTGAAATGTAGATAGCAAAAGATTTCTTTATGAAATGTTTTCTTTCTATTTAGACTATTCAGTTTCCTCCTTTCTTTCATGCACTTGTCTTCCTTCCATGAGGATCTCTCACCAGGGTTCTCAGTCTGTACCTTGTCCTTAAGAGCTTCCTATATTACTTGCAGCCACACAAAATTTACAGAAGAAAATGGAAGCATGCTGGCAAAGTGCAGTGTTGCCTCAGCATGAAATGGCTTGGTATTGATTGCCAATAGATCAGGAAATGTTGAGGAGATGTACTAAGTTTTGTAAGAAGAACTTTGCCTTGCCAAGGAAGCCAGGAAAAGTTGTTCCTTCTCTTGATACAAATGTCACTGAAATGAAACCAAAATCATTGTAGGTTTCCAAAAGGTTTTAACTTATCACTGACTTCATAGCTTAAAAAGCAGTAATATATTTTATAAAGACTTTTTTTTCTTTAAGAAGAGACCATAGATTGGGTTGAACATGCTGGCAAGTACAACTCTGGAAGTGTGCCATAAGGTGCTTTACTCTTTGAAAGATGCTGTCACTCTTAAGTTCCTTCTATTTAGTTCTTAAATTATAGAGCATAGTTCTTTTCAAGAAGAAGTTGTTCTTTTTAAGGAAAAGGCTGAGACTTATGTGAATGCAGCAAGTAGGATTAAGTTTGAAAGTATTTGCAGTTTCTCCTGTGTCTGTGGGAAAGGTGGTTATTTCCAGCAACAGTCTGCTGAAGGTAGCAGCATGACTCAGAGGAGAGGGCAAAGCCCTCTGTGGGAACACGGTGGGTGGCTGTGCTTTGCGGAGGCTGCAAGAGCCAGTGAGTTGGCAGACTCTCTGGCTGTGCTCATCTGAGCGCCTGGAAGTGCTGCCTGTCTGGAGGGGCAGGAGGTGAGTTGTCCTGGTTCTGATCACAGAAGGAAGACTTGAATGGAAGAAAAAAGATGACTAGAGGAGTTGTGTATAGAATCCTTGTTTCATTCTTGTTTGAGTTAAACAGTCCCTGAAGGAAAGCAAAAATCCATTTCTTGAACAGTGAAGAAAAATTAATATTCACGGAGGTGTTTTCAGTCCCATGTGAGATGCAGGTTTATTTAAAGAAAATGTACGATTTTTCCAATTTGGTTGAAAGATTTAAATGGCATTTGCCACTGTAGTATCTGAATGCCTCAGAATTGTAAATGTTTTTTCCTTACAGTATCTCTGTAAAGGCATAAAAGTGCTGTTACCCTATTATGGTTTTGTAAAGGAACAGAATTATGAAGGAATTGTGACTCACCTATGCACACATAGAAAGCCTGTGGTAGCAGAGGAAATACTTACATTTATTATTATTCAGCCAGTTTGTTAACCATGAGGTCATTTTTCCTGGCTTCATAAAATTATTCATAAGTTGTGCAAGCCATACATCATTTTTATGCAGCATGCTTTTATTTTAAGTATTTTACTTTTCTGTTATGATAAGCTGTTAACCAGAGCTTTTTACATTTCTGATGACACTTCATGTTTTATTTTAAAGCATCAGCCTAACTGAAAAAATGTCAATAGAACAGTCTTTTTCCCTAAATAAAGACTACACAAAAATATGTATTTTATCAATGCAAAGTATGTTTGAGATCAGTGTTCCATTCTTTTTAGACTTGCTTTGCACTGTAAAAACAGTAATAAGCTTCATATAACCACACTGCTTCCCTCTTTGTCATGATGCTTTCTCCCTTTTCACATTTGTCCTATTATCAGATTGTCATTTTATAATACCTATTTAAAATATAAGTATCTAAAGGGGATAGCACTATAGCACATTATTCTTACACAGGCTAAATTAGTAAAATTGGGGATATCACTATAGCATGTTATTCTTACACAGGCTAAATTAGTAAAATTGCTATTTTTATTCATAAGAGCCTTTCTACAGAGCACTACAAGAGGAGTATTTTACTACTTTCCACTAGATACACCAGAAAAGCCTGTTGAAAGCAATGCTGCAGACACTGAGAACATCTCACTGAAATTTGGCAGGCACAAAATATATCAGAACAGCATGTAATCTGTTTTGTTCCGATAAAAAGACACATTAGGATTGCAATATGATTCTGATAACAACCTAAACATTTTTTTCAATCAAATAAAAGCCTTTAATTAAAAAAAAAAAAATATGGGGTTTATAATCAGAACTTAAGCAATGGAGGGACTTTGGACCAGCTCAGTTCCTAACTTCAGCACTGAAGTAGCTAATCTTAGAGGGAATGGACAAGCTACATTTCTATAGCATAGAACTTCTGTGCAAAGGAGCAAAAGCTTTAAACCGTCACTCCTGCTTCAATTTGAGACAGTTCTAGAGGTTGTTGATCCTTTATGTAATTTTAGAAGGCTTAGAAAACAGCGTCTACATTAGAGCAGTCTCCCTGGGCTGCTGCTTTTTATGTTCCTGGGCTTGTCTGGTATCTCTCTAAGTCTGTATTATGAGCCCCTGCTGCAGATGCAACCCACCTATCCTGACAGCTTACCTGAGCCCTTTAGTACATCTCCTGTTCTGAGTCATTTTGAGCATGGTGTTTCTCTTCTGCAGAGCTTGAGTCAGGGGAATCTACCTTAAACTGGAGCCAAAGGTTTTCAGCTCACTTGGCACCGAGACGCTGGAGTTAGGGTCATACTCATGTAATGAATTCCGAATAATCTAACTGCTTTAATTCTTGAAGTAACTATTTTATAGATCATGAGCCATTCAAAAGTAAAAGCAGAGCAAGAGAATCAGACTGTACCATCGTTGATTATACTGCTTAACAGGAATATAAGGGAATTCGCATCTTTTTTAAGAAAATCACAACATTCTGCACAGCATTTTTTTCATGTAAAATTATTCCATGTGTTTTACTGATTTAAAAAAATTAAAAAATTAAGAGCTCCTGTAAACTTATTCCATGTGTTTTACTGATTTAAAGAAAAAAATATAATTAAAAAGTCGCAAGCCTCCTTTGTATTTTGTTTGTTTTCATTGATAAAAGAATAATATAAAGGCATCTCGGTACCTAAAATCAAATCCATGTACCTGTCTATTGTAGAAATCAGCATTCTTGCACAGCATAACATCAAGGAAAGCTTGAATGTGGTCAAGCTGTCAGAAATACATTGCCATTAATTGTATGGATTCTGTATTTATAGCCACATTTGAAAGCTTTTCCGAGGACCATACAACTTCCTGACATTACATAAAAAAATGTTGAAGACACATTTGTTCATCTAACCATTCTTCCTGTCCAGTGAATTTTATGTGCTATGTATTCCAGTGACTCAGAATCCATTGTCTTGCATAGTTGTAAATGAGTCACGTTATCTTAAGGGCTAGTAAACATTTGTATCAAAACTTCCTAGAAGACAAAGATTACACCTTTTATATCACAATTAACTTTTAGAAAACATTACAAACCATGTAATTACTTAAAACTGTTACCTCATCAGAGACTACTTTGATGGTGAATCACAATTCTTTAAGAGCAACATCCTGTCTAGTCATAGGGGAGTGCTTACCAAAAGTCTTGCTCTGTATATATCTGAGTTTGCTTGACATTTTCCGTGGAGCTGTTTCAATGAAAATCAGAAAAAAAAGCCAATTCTGTTTTTTCTTTAATTGCTTTTCAGTTAAATATAAAAAAAAAAAAAAAAAAAAAAACAAAAAAAAACACCTAGAATCTTTTTCTTACAGCAAGTGTAACCTGTCATTGGCACAAAACTGGATTAGAATTCATTGCATTTAGCAGAAGCAGCCCCAACATTTCAAAGGCAGTAGCAGTTTGTGCAGTGAATGTGGTTTGAGCCCTGTAAGAATGAAGATTCATAAAGATTAAAGCACTGGTGAAGTTCTAGTAACAACTGACTAATACCACAGTTTAGACAGCACAACTGGATTCTGTTTAAAGAAGCAAATGATAAAGTGAGCTGTCTTCAATGTAATCATGTTCTAATTAAAAGACACCTCAGAGATACTGGACGTCGCTCATTCAGTCAAAAAAGAAACCGTGAGTGAGATACCTGCAGGCAGATTTTACTTCTGAATCTAGTACAGTGGGGCATAGTGTTCCTTTACTGCTTTTCCTCTCTCATGCACTTACACTTCTGCCCTTCTCCTTTTCTCAGTGTTCTGTCTTCTCAGAAAAGACAGACATTCCTCAAGGGCTCACTGAATGTTGCACCCTCTAGGGATTTTCATAGATACGAGAGAGGGAGCAGAAGTGTTCAAAGTGCAATGCACATTTAGATGTAGTGGGCCAGTTGTCTTGGCACGATTTGTCTAAACTCTTCACACACTCTCTATTCACTTTCAGCAGTGGCCATGGTGAAATCCCACTTCTCAGTTATGGTTGAACTTGATATGGTACTGAAAGTTAATATTTGTTGCAAAGTTTCACGTATCTGGTTCAGAATTACATATGGTCCTTAAGGTTTATTCATGTTTATTCATTCATTTTTCTCCCTTCTGGAGTACAGGAAGAAGATACCTCTCTCTAGTGAAAGTTTCTTCATACCATCTTCCATTACAGACCCTTTCCATTTTATCAGAGAGGATAAGATGAAAAACATAGGATCTCCTCAGTTTTCCCTAAAAAGCATTTATGTTCTGCAATTTTGTGACAGTAGACATAGTCTGAGAAAAGTAATTCATATTCTTTCATATTCTTCCCTTTGGGGAATTGTATACACAAACCTTGCTGAGTATTCTCATTTCATGGACCAAATTAACAGCCATTAATAGCTTACTCTTTTGTTTACCAGCTCATAAAATCTCACTGACAAGAGCCTTCGTCATTTTTACACTATGCTGCAACAAATGCTATTACATCTCAAAACTTCTGGGATTCAGCTGAGACTTTGCATGACCCTGTTAGCCAGAAAAGAAGAGTTCTGATGGTATTGGTATTGTAGATTTTAAGACTAATGAGTTGCTTTTTGCTGCTTATTTGAGGTATCTGACAAAATTAATTCAGTTTGTGGCCTAATTTATGTCATGAATTTCCAGTATTAGGAAAGATGCCTATAGCTGTCAGCAAACAGCCATTAGCAAGTATATTTAAAGAGCAATATGTCTTATCAGATACTGCTACAAATCGGTCATACCTTCATGTAAAGAACTTTCAGGTTTCATTCCACTTACTGAGGGGCTGGCCTGTTTGCTCCCCCAGGAGAATTTTTCTTATAGAATAAGATTTCCGCAACCTGATAAGGAACACTTTTGTCCCTCCAGTCAACTAGATGGTGCTTGATCCCATACCACATTTTATCCCCTGCCCACCTGTCTGATATTTCATTTGTAACTCAACGTTTAGCAGCTAATGGTAAATAATGTAACACATGATCAGTTGAGAATAGGTCAAATTCAGCAGCTATGTATATTCACTACTATTTGTTATTAGCTTATTAGATTTAGGTTGCAAACAATATCGAAAAAAAAAGAAAATTCATTAAGACAAATTTCTTCCACATAATTAATTTAAAATTCAATGTGACTCAGTAAGTATTGTGAAGGGAGTTAGATTTGCTAAAAAAATGCCTACCAAATGATTGAGCAACTTTTTGTGACAGGCAAATAAGAAGGAAGAATGGATAGGTCTTAACTCCATGAACCAGAAATCAACCACTATGTTTTCAAAATAGAAATGGTCAAAAATGTAAATAAAGGCATATTTTGAGGAGATAAAGGTTCATGTCTTCTCATTTTGTACTTACAACTCCTGTCTGAGAAATATTTTCAAGATGATACCCACTATTTTTTTGAGTTCAAGTAATTACTGGCACTTTATCAAGGTTAATGCTTTGGTAAAAGGGCTGAAGCTGCTGGGTTAGCACAGCAGCAGCTCTAGAGAGCATGAAATTACATAGGCTGCTTTGTCAGTCTCCCTTATAAGGCCTCACATTTGGGGATCAGAGGTGAGTGGCAACATTTCTTTCTTCACTGGCTGCCTTATTTCCTATTAATACAATTTCCCCGTGACAGGCACAAGCTTTGCTCACCCAGAAAAAAGAATCCATAGAAACATGTATATACTCTGTGGTAGGTAGGACATAGTTCAGTGAAAGTAGCATGAAATAGCTGAATGTGTTGTGGTACATCTAGAGTAGGAAGCAATGCTCTACATCAGGAGCAAGACTGGAGAGTGATACAGCTATTCCTGAGGTCATGACACCCACACTATATGCCTTTGAAGGTTTTACTTTGAGCCCTGTCTTGAATATCAGTTTCATATTTATTTATCACAGGACGTGAGGACATGAGTATTATTCCTGCAGGACTGTTCTTCAGGTCAGAACACTGACATACCTGTCTTTGCCTGTACTGAAAAGGAGCATTAAACTGCCTATGGCTGCTGTGTTTTCTCCCTGAAATCCTGACTTCTTCAATGTTCAATCCCATTAGTCAAAGGTTCATATTACCTGGTTAAGAAACAACGTGCATGCTAACCCAGATGGACTTTCAAACTTTTTGCCATGGTCTCTGTTGAGTATCATCTCTACTAGCCCTTTTCTGCTCATTTTTAAGTCTCTGTGGAAAACAGGTTATTTGCTTTAAAAATACTGGGATGTAACAAGGTAGGTTACTCTTGATCACTGTGTAAGAAAAGGAGCTTCCCAAAGCGGATGTGAATGATTCTCAGAGGGCTTGAGAAGCACGAGGAGGTAAAGGAGGCGATTCCACAGCTTTTAAACTGATCTGCTTTTGTCTGCTTTTGTACCCCATCTGCAATTTTCTTTGTGTCTGTCTCTGTGTGTGTCAGCTTTTAGCCACACTGCCCCAGCTGCCTCCTTACCCACTTGTGCAAGTGCTAGCACAACCACGAGAGCTGGAGTTGGGAGTGCACGTGCACAGCCAGGCAAAGAGTAGGCTGAGTCTGGACTTCCCTTGGCTTAAAAGCACAGCCAAAGAGCAAGAGAGAGAACACGTCAGCTATGGTAGGTGCATTCATTAACTGCTGTGCCTTGTTAACTTTTCAACCATAAACACTAAGCTTGGGAACAGGCACTAAATGTGGGGCTCAGTTTGCCTCACAGGGAAAGTGTATGTGCATGTGTGTGCACGCCTGGGGAGGGGGCTCAACATACTTTACGTACTTCTCCATGTATTACACACTACTTCAGGTGTCTGACACACCAGGCCTCCTGAACTAGATGACTGCTTTTGCCTTCAAGTCAGCAGCACAGATATTTCTGAAACTTACACAGAGGGGTTCTTTCTGGCTGAATTAGCTGTCCATGCTTTGTATGCAGAGGCTTTCAAAGGGAAGCGAGACTACAGATTATTTTCAGCTGTCACTGACATCTTCTCTCTCTATGCAGATTCCCAGTAGGGGAAAGCAACTATCTTGTTAATAATACAATGTTAAGAATAAAGAAATATGAAGTCAAATCAGTAATGATACTCTCAATAATAGCTCAGAATTAAATCACAGAATGAGCTAAATACTAAAAATAGCCAATCCTTACACACACTAAGTCTGTCTTCCTGATTATTTGCTATAACTAGATCAATTGAATAGAAAACCATAAATTGATCTAATAGCAGAAACACATAAAAGAACCAATACTGTGTCAGACTAAAGTCTATGCAGTACTAAGTCCTGTCTCATGTCAGCCAAAGCAGATATCCTGGAAAAAACGTAAGATTAAGGCACACAGGTGACCAGCATCCCACAGGCATGCTGAAAGCCTCTTGCCTTTCTGCTGCTTAAGGTCTTCATCAGCTGGGAAGATTCGATGCGTTTAGCAATCCTAGGTGGATTTCTCTTCCTTGACCTTGTTGGGGAACGCAGGTTAGTTTTAAACATCCACCACCCTGCAGCACTGTGATCGACACCTGCATGCTCTGTGGGAGAAGAATCTTCTCCTGTTTGTGCTGATCTTTTTATGTGGTAGACATAACAAGATGTATTCATGAGACATTCCTTCCCCCCTTACTGTAAAGGCAAGAATACAACTTATCCCATTAGCCTGATCCATGCCCCTTTTCTAGTATATATTTATAATGTCCTTTTAAAGGCATCTCTTTTTGAGAGCAAAGAGTACTGATTTAATTGATTAGTATTGGTATCGAAGCCATACCCCACCTTCCTTATTTTGTCTCAACTTTTTCTAGTTCTTCTGTAGCATTTTGAGGTGATTGAACCAAAATTGCACAAAGTGATAAAAAAGAGTGGTTTGGACAGGAGAATAGTGAAGTGCTTTTTTATTCTCTACTTACTGCCTAAATAATTCCTAAAATCTCGTTTGTGTATTCTTTTTGACCTTTTCCAGTTTCATCCAAAACTGATTTATTACTAATGTCTAAACTACATCCTCACAGCTAATTTTAACATTTCCTTTTTAGATTTGATTTTTTTTTTGTAGCTTTTTCTTTTTTCCCTCAGTGCAGCCCTTAACATAACTTTTTTGTTACAGACATCATGTGTCTGCCAAAAATAGTAACTGATACTTGGTAGCCCTTCCCTCTAACATCTTCAGACACATCATGGCAAATGAATGGCCTGGAAGCATGCATCTTGGCCTTCTGTTTGTAAATTATATCACCTTTGCAAAACCTCCTCACAGAAATACATTAACAAAAAACTCCCCAGTTGTACATACCACAGAAACTCTGATTCTGGGACCGCTCCTCACAAGTGACAAAAATATAACTACCTGAATATATTTCTGGTAAGGTTGGCATTAATTGTACATTGTATCATCACATTAAAAAGCTGGGATAACACACATTAGTTGTAAAATTCCACAATAAAACTGATTATTAATTATGTGTTCACCAGCATATCTTTTCAAAATCAAATATTCGCTCAGTATCTTCCCTCCACAACTTGTTACATCTTCTTGAAAATGCAAAAACTATCTTTTTTGTAATAGAAATGATCAAGCAACTTGTTTCCCACAGTCCTTGCTGTGAAGAAGAATGCTTGTTTGGCCCTTGCCAACAAAAGAGTTTCTTCTAATGTGCAAGTTATCTATATTTGCATAGAACTGAGCCTGAAACTTTGTAAACTAGTTCAGGCAGACGTGGCGTTTTTGGCAAGTGTCCCTGTGATCACTAAGAAGCAGACACAACAGGGTGCTGTAAAAAACATTATAAACAACAAAGACATGTAGAGCAAAGGGTGTGTATCAGGGCCCCATTTTAAATTGCAAAGATAAAGAGCACTAACCAAACTGTTCCCTGAGTGATTATTTTTTATTAGTGTAAGTGAACTATAATAAAGAATAATTTTTCTGAGTAAGTGTAATACATATAAAATAGCTGAAGAGAGTAAAAAAGATTAATACTGCACAATATAGAAAATATTTTTTCTATGATATTCAGTAACAGTTCAGGATTATATGAGAGAGTTGTAATCAAATGCCTTATAATCTGTTTGAAACAGAAGTATTCATCTAAGGGAATATTGTTAAAGAATACAATAATTCTCACAGTATTTATTCTTCTCTGACCCATTCTTTGTAGGTACAGACAAATGTTGGTCTGAGAAGCAATACCCTGGGAGACAGCCTTTGTGTGTGAGAAACTATTTTTCAACATCATGTCTGGATGAGGAAGAAAGTTTCGTATCCTTAGGGTATATTTATAATTAGAATGATGTAACTGAATCAAAGACATTGTTTCTTAGGAAACTGAGACATCTTAGTCTGCGGAGGTTATTTTAGGGTGGGGCAGAGGGGGATTCTAGGTTTATTTCAACTATTAAGAAACCATTTTTCTCTATGCTGTGCATTTTTGTTGTTGTTGTTATTGTCCTTTCATTAGCATCCACTAGTGTTCTATCTCCTTGTGGAGGTACAGATTTTCCTCCTTGTCCCAGAAAAGCACACTTATATTTGTGCAGAAGGGAAGAGAAGTGGCTAGAGCTGCTCTTCTGATCACAGCTTACCTACTGGTCACTGGATCACACTTGGTACTGAAGCTAACATTTCTGCCTTAGGAAGCTGCCCCTTAAAATGTCTGTTTGTAGGGCTTCTGTGACACCATGAACAGGAAACCCATGGACTGCTCTCACAGACACGCCAGTCATTTCTGGTAATGCTTGACCAAGAGCTTCAGAGTTCAGAACTGACAGTGTCTGGGGAAATGCTCATAGTGCAAGTTCACGTGTTAGGGTGGGTAACATGCCTGTGTGTCCTAAAAAAGTAAAGACATGAAAGAAATCAATGTGCATTATACAGGGACAGCTCCCTGTTGTACTTCTATTGATGATTTTAATGTCCTAGAGGAACTTCCTTGAACTACATGATGTCCATAAAGAACTAATGTCCAAATAAATACCTGTTAAACAATTCCACCTATTGAAAGGCTTCTTCATTTTAACTTACAATTTTGATTCAGAATGTTAAAAAGAAGTAAGAAACAGAGAACGCGTGTACTTTTATAGGACTCCTGAAATAAAAGCTACAGCCTGTGTCACACCTGAAGGACCATGACCTAGATGCTGAGAAGGGGGAAGCATTTCTGTTTCAATTTTCCAGGCAAACTGTTTTTTCATTACACAGTATTAATGCCAAAAAGCTAAGAATTATTCAGCAGAAATCGTTGCTACAAAATAGAATACATTCTGTATGAAAAGGTAGTGCCCCATATTTTGATGATTACCAGGACTGTGGGATGGAGAATACGAACGTTTCTCAAATTCAATGTAAGATATTCAGACAGTGCTGACTAGGTCGGATAGGCTGAAAGTCGCATAGCACACAGGTACCCTGCACTTTGCGCTTCTCCCTGATTTCTTAGCAAGTTGAAATCCTTGGTTTTTACTGGCTTTGATTCACATTTTCTCTCTGGATATTGGCATGACACCTCAGCCAACGAAGGCAGTTATTCTGCATACGCAATACATCCTCCCTACCACTGCCAACTTTGGATCAGTTTTGTGGCATAGCTCCTGAACCCTGTTGAACTGCTGCATAGCTGAGGACATACTCTGCAGGAATTTCATTTAAAAGGATAAGATACAGAGTCAATGCCATTAAATGTGCAATTTAATACTGGAAGAAGACAGACACTCTACACTGTTATACATAAGTCCACGTCTTACCACGGTTCCACATTTTCCTAACTTCAAAACCAGGACAGAGGCATCCCCACCCCTCCCAAAGCACTGTCTCAAGGCACTCTGGACCAGGTCCCTAGCCCCTGCTCCCACCCTCCAGTGCGGCGCCTGGCAGCGAGCGGGCGGCCTCGCCCTGTGCAGCCCCAGCGGGTCGGGCGCGGGTGTCTCCTCTAGGGACTGAAACAGGGGAGAACCGAGGGGCACAACCCGTTGCGGAGCCCGGAGAAGACCGTCGGGACAC
>NW_009921536.1:84033-96434 GCF_000696875.1 Nestor notabilis | reverse complement strand
GGCAGGGAGGGCTACCTCTCCCATGGACAGCCCGGACACAGCCCCAGGTACTGGCTTACCCCAGGGGTTACCCTGTCCCCTCCCACCTTCTGTGTGGGTTGGGTCGGTCCTCATGTTTCCAAGGCACAGCCCGCGGCTGCTGTGGGTGTGATGCTGTGTGGGCAAGGCACAGGGAGAACATCCAGGGCACCGCATACAAGTGAGTCCTGTGAAAGCCTGGCCTCTGTCCTCTTCCAGTTGTGCTCCCCTCGTAGCCACTACCCCAAACACATGGGGGCCCTGGCTCCCTCCACTGCCCCTGGCCCTTGTTCGGGGAGATGTGACCCTGCTGCTGCCATCAGCTCCACTGATGTCCGTCCTGCCTGCCTGCCAGTGACACCTCCTCACTGTCCCACTGAGATCACAGTGGCAGGAAGAGGCACGTCCCACTCTGTGCCTGAATCTGGACACTGCTCTCCCCTTGGGCTCCCATGAGTATTGCCTCTGCCCTGGGGAGTGCTGAGTGTGGGCCAGGCCCCACAGGGTGCTGGGGTACAGGGCAGGGTCCCCAGCCCCACAGGTCTCCAGACAGATGGGTGACATGCTCCCTGGCTGCTGCTAGCAGCAGCTGGCTTGGTGCTTCCCAAGGCACTGCCTGCTCCTGCACCTGTGGGACCCTGTGCTCCTGCACCCCCAGGGCTGGGGTATCCCTTCTCTGGTCTGGAAGGAGCCCTGCAGTGCCGGGGCCTGCTGTGGTGTCTGTCCCTGAAGGTGCCACCCTTGCGTGAAGTGGGATGGGGATGATGTGGTCCAGCCAGACGGCAAGACTGAGCATGCCGTGGCTGTTGCTGTGCCTGTGTGAGGCCACGTCTGAGTGTGACAAAACACATGTGAAAGAGTTCTGATGCAGACAGACCAACTGGTTGCATCGTTCCCATCTCAGCAGTGATATGGCTCCTTTGGGGACACCTGCTCCAACAGCAAGTGTCCTTGTCTCTGCTGACCTGTCCCCATGTTCCCTGGTCTGAGGCTCTGATCTCCTCAGCACTTCCAAGGCCAGGCCAGGGCATGGGCCACCTCTGGGGCTGGCCCAGCCTGATGGCAGCAGTGGCCTTTGCTCTTTAAGAACTGGGAAGAGAGGAGGGCAGGAAGGAGGCTTTGAGCAGCTCCAGTATCTCCTTTCCGGAAGGGACCTGAACTTGCACCACACACTGGGGAGGGTTGGGCAGCTGCCTCTGTGGTGTCCCATCAGTGCTGGCAGGACCCCTGCGTGTTTAGGAGCTGTCAGGGCTGTCAGACTGGTCACCCACCTGCAAGCAGCCACCCTGGCCCAGACGGGACTGTCCCTGCGGCACTGCTGGGACTTGCCACAGTGGTTACATTCCTCCCATTGGGACCTGGCAGGTGTCGGAGCCAGTCACAGCCTCGGCCTTTAGCTTCCTAAACTGCTTCCTTCCTGGACACTGTGGTGAGAAGGTCACTTGTCGGGGCCACACCCAGCCTGAGTGTTGCTGTGACCTGTGGCAGGAAGCCACCGCGCTGCAGGGACTCCCTGAGACCAGGCAGTGACAGGCAGCCTGTGCTGGGAACGACAACCCGCCACCCCTCTGCTCCCCAACATGACACAGACCCAACGCACAAGCCCCAATCCCACCCCTCAGGTGGTGAGCACAGCCCTCTCCGGTCCCTGGCATCAGACCAGTGGCATCTGGGTCACTGTGCTGGAGGAGTCAGCAGTGAAACCAGGCTGGGAACAGCCCAAGCAGGGGAACCCCTCTGCCTCCCCTAAACAAAGACCAAAGGCATGAGAAGAAAGAGGCCAGCCAAGCTTGTTTGATAGCTTTATTGCTTCTGTGATATGACTGAATTGATGTGACATAAGCCGGCGTGGAGGAGCCTACACAACTCTTGCCCTCCCTGCCTAGAGGGGAAATTAAAAAAAATCACAGGAACTAAACCTAATTTTAAAAACTCATTGAGTTCTCACATCTCAGCTTGGTGCACCACCGGCTTTGGAGCAAGTCCCTGTGCAGGGTACAAGGAGCTGTGCCCAGAGTGGCTGGGTGGTGGCCTCGGTCACCCGCACCGAAGGGCACATCTCTAATACTGCGTGTGATGCACTGTTTGGACTGATGGCATGTGCTGTGCTGGTGGAGCTCAGTGCGGTGGCCACCTCCCTGCCAGGCAGTCTGGAAGCCCCTATCCATCCCTGGTGCTGCCCGACCCCAGCCTGCCTGCCCCTGTTTGGTTTAGACAGACAGACCTGTCCCAACACCTTCCCCCTTTCCCAAGCAGCTTGCCAGGGCAGGGCCTCCTTGCAGCTCCCACCCAGGAAAAGGAGATTCTGGAAGCTCAGAGGTGCTGGGCTGAGGGGTGCTGGGCTGCAGGGGATCCCCTACTGCCTCCTGCTCCCTGGCTGTGGTGCCTCCATTTGGCACGTGTGAGCTTGAGGCCACAAGCATGAAGGAAGCCCGACTCCAAGGTGGTGGGCTCTGGAGAGGGCTGTAAGACACAAACGCATGAGCAGCCCGTGCTCATGGTGTGGTGAGGGCAGCAGCATCTCTCTGGCAGCCCCTGTCCCCCAAAGCAGCATGTGCTGGCTGGCCTGCAGCTCTCCACGCTTGCTCTCTGCACCAGCCGGAGCGACACTCTGCTTTGGGAGCTGGCTCTCCGACCTTCCTGCACTTCTCCAGCATCTCTGCAGGCAGGTTTCCTGCCACCCAAGTGGCCTTTCTGCACCGCAGCGTGTCAGAGGCACCAGGCAACCCCGCTCTATATTTAGGCTGTGGAGAATTCCCCTGGGCTCTCCCTTCCGAGCTGAAAAGGTGAGTCACTGCGAGGGAGAGGCCAAGACTCGCATCCGTCCCACTGACCCTGCTCTGACCCGCGCACCGCTCCGAGCTGGCAGGACTGCCGTGTTTTGGAGTGCGGGAGGTGGCTGCAGGTGCATGTGGGGAGGCAGCCAGAGGAACAGCATCCAGGAGTGAAACCCAGCACTGAGCACTGCTTCTGGGGTGCTGCAGTGTGCACACCCCGTCACCCAGACACAGGGCTGCTCCGCAGGGGTGCATGCTCCACCAATGTGAAAGGGGACAGTGAGTTAGAGGGGAGCCTTTGCCCCACAAGCAACCCCACATCCTCTCTTTCCCACCACAGTCACCCTGGGCCATGCACTCATCTGTTCAGTCTGGGCACTTCTGCCTGGAGACCCTCTCAAAGGTGGAAGAAAGGGCTTCGAGTCACCTCCCTGGTCTGCAGGGATGGCTTCCCTTCAAGATCTGTCCCTGGCCATAGTGGGAAGCTGGGATGCCAGGGAAAGCAGAGCAGGGGCCATGCTCTCTCCATGGACCTGGAGCCAGTGAGTTGGAAGATACAGGTGTCCCATAGCTTTGTAGTGCTCAGTAAAACATAATCGTATCATTGCCATCACAAACCTTCATGGCAGTGCTTCCCCCAGGGGGTGGAGAGGAGTGCACCACAGGCCTTTAAGGCTCTTCGCTCCTCTCCTCCTCCTGGCTGGATCTCCCAGCTCTCTGGCATCTCAGCTCACTGTAGCATACAGATGTGGCCCATCACTGCCCCAAGGCTCCCATAGCAGCTGTTAAAGACCCAGTTCAAGCACCAAGGCAGAGGGTGGGTGCCCACCCTTCCCCAGCCACAACCTCGGCTAGGTCCATCCCAGGCACCCTCTGTCAGGGACTCTATGGACAGTGGTCCCAGCTCCAGGCTAATATCAGGAACTGCAAAGGGAATGTTGCCTGGCAAGAGCAATGGAAACCCAGTCCCTTGGGCTCCTTCAGCAGTAAAATCAAATCAGGGAGAAAATACTCAAAGGAGTATTTGCCATAGCATATACTCAAAAACCTGCTGGAAACTCCAGCTCTCAATGCTGGAAACCTCAAAGAGCATCCTGGGAAGACGCATGTACAGGGGGAGCAGGGACTAGCTGGCTGGGAGGCCAGAGGGACAGGAGAAGGAACAGGAGAAGGGACATGGGAAGGGGAAAGAGAAGGAAGCATCTGTCTTCCATGGCCTGGAAGAGGTAGGATCTTTGAGCTGCTCCCAAACTACAAGGCAAGCAGCAGCCACAACCAGAAGCTAGACAGAACTTGCCCGTGAGCAAGCTCCTTGGCTACAGGAGCAGGATGCAGGATTGGCTCCTGAGGGGCACATCCATGCTGGTCTGTGGGCAGCACCCAGCACCATGTCCTGAGACCTGCCTCTGCCTGCAGCCTGGAACGCATGGGTGGTCTCAAACCATTCCATACAGTTTGCTCCTCTGCCCCTCCTGCACATCACTTCTGGGGTCTCAGCCCCAGAGCCACAGCCCCCTACAAGTCAGTGGGAACAGAGGCGGCCCAGGGGAACCATGTGAGCCCTGCTCTGAACATCCCTTGTCCATGTTAGTACCACATTCTCCCTTCAGCTCAGAGCAAGGCAGACTGCAATCCTTGGGCTATCTCAGATGCAGCTCCAGGACCATAAGCCTGGCCAGCATTCTTGGGGCTCCCCTCTCCACTGACCCAGCACTGGCTGGCTGCACACTGGGGACTGGACACACAGGGACTTGGCTCAGGATCATGCCAATGGGTGCAAGTCCAATCTGCTCCAGACTAGAAGAGCACAGGAGCCAATTTCCACCTGTAACCATTCCCCTGGCAATCCCCCTTCTGCCCACATTCTCCACGTGGATTAGACCACCCTGCTGTCCTCACACTTGGCCACGTTGCTCAGTTTATTCCAGCTCCTCTGAAATAAGTATACAAATCAAATGTGCAAATACTGCATCTTGGAACCAAGACGGCAAAGGAAGGGATGTGCTCCTGAGAGCAGGAGGAGCAGCAGTGCTAGGTCAGCACGGGAGGAGCTTGGAAATGAAGTGAGCAGAGGTCGAGCAGCGGGTGAGGGTTCCCAGCAGGCTTCCACCCGTGCCAGCAGGCTCCATCATGACTGAGGTCACACGTCACTTAAATAGGGAACATGATCAAGTCTGGAAAGTAAAACGAACTTCTTCAGTGGCCTGCTCTCAAGCTGTAAAGCTGTAGATCTCCATGCAAGATCTGATCTCCTTCCAAAGAATAATTTACTCCTCTCCCACACAAAAATAAAGCAAGATGCTGTCCAGAAATGGTGACACCAATCTGTACGAACTCCACAGGGGCCCTGCACAGCAGGCATAAACCAAGAGGCCTGAAAGCCTTGAGCACAACAAGGCAGGCTCCTCAGTGCCATGACAGGCAGGAAGGTGGGGAAGGTCTGAGGCAGGCAGAGAAAGCCATGGGCTCCCCACTCCACCTTGGGGTCAGAGCAGAGGCAGAACAAATGGCTATGGAAAATGCAGCCAAGTAAGGGGCGGCTGCTGCTGCCTCTACAGAGGAAGCAAGGAAAAGTGCAGAAAAACAAACCCATGCTCATCTCCATCCAGAAGCTCCAAGTGGAGGATGAGGGAAAGACATTATTCTCCCTCCAAATTATAGCAGCACCAACACCACCGAAGTTTTGGATGGATTTGTTTTCCTGGGGAAAGGTCTGAGGCCGATGACAACGCAGATGGAGCACGAAGAGGCCAGGTGTTTCGCAGGGCTGTGCACAAGCAGTCTTTGCCTTGCACCTTGGTATTTCTAGTGTGATTCCAGCAGAGTTTCTTTTAAAAAATAATACTTTGTACATTCAGGCATAGCTGCCTCGGGGCAGCATCGCCTCCCATTTGGCACAAATCGTTTTATTCACAAACCTTTCTTCTCTCTCCTGAGTCTCTCCTGTTTAATTCAGGACACAGAAGATCCATCTGCGATGCAGAGTTCAAGAACTGCCCACTCAGCCCCTTGCCCACCTCCTGCCAGCTCTAGGCCAGGAGGCAGCAGATGCAACCCTTGTGCAGACTGGCAATGCGAGAGGGTCTTCCCAGAGCACTTGGGCATCTCTGTGTGTCTTCAGTGAGGTGGGATTCTTACGGGGGGCTGCCAGTGCCTGCTCCCAGAGCTGCAGCGTGCATCTTCGTCTCCTCCCTGGGAGGCAGTGGCTGCTGCCACTCAGATCCCACTGGTTAGATCAGTGATGACTCGGGCTTTCACCAGCTTCCGCAGGAACTCCTTCTCCCGCTGGATGTTGTGTGTCCAGGACTGGAAGGAAATGGGAGAGACAGGAGGTCAGCAGCTACCCTGGCCAAGCATGCTCCTGTCCCCCACACTGTGGAAGACTCCAGCTGGGGCAAGGCAGTGGTTTCAGCCAAGGAGAGAGACCCTGATACAGATGAGAAGAGTTTTTGCAGACCAAGTGCTTTCTCTTATCTAACACTGACATGGCCAGCAGGGTCAGACCCTGGCAGAAAGTCTCCCCTGTCCCATTTCAGACCTGAGGTAGGAGGTCTCCCCATGGGCTGGGTGAAGTTTTTCTAGCATGGTGAGATCTGGACAATCCAGGTTCCTTGGGCAGATGTAACTGGTTACAATGCCCTCCCAAGCCGCTGCACACAAGAGTCCGACAGTGCAGCATTAATGGTGGTGTACGCTGGGAAACAGAGCTGGCATAGAGCACG
The DNA here is from genome assembly GCF_000696875.1 of Nestor notabilis. Classification (NCBI taxonomy): domain Eukaryota; kingdom Metazoa; phylum Chordata; class Aves; order Psittaciformes; family Psittacidae; genus Nestor; species Nestor notabilis. The sequence continues at coordinate 89,917 of NW_009921536.1, read as the reverse complement.
GTGGCAGGACATGCTGTACCCACATAAAGCTCCCTGACAGGGGAATGCATTGGGTGCATGCAGCTGAAAAGCTCCAAGACCACCCCCATCAAGGCCAGCTCTTGCCTCTGCTAGCCCTATCAAGAGGAAATCACATGTTAAAGGTTACACTAACACAGCATGAAGGGTGAAATGGTCAAAACTCCCAGGCAGGCATTTCAAAGCAATGATGGCTATAGCTGGTGTCAGCCCACCCAGATGTGTTCCCTGCAGCTGGCTTTAGCTGTGATCACAGCATCTGCCATCACCCCCCTGCACTGGTACTATTAAAGCAGTAAGTGGTTTGTCTCCCTGGGGAGACAAAGGCAGAGCAGGGAAAAGAAACTTTCCCCCATATCTCCCAACAGGACAAGAATCCCAGTAACTGAATCCAGGTCTCTTGCACAGTGTTCTGGACAGCAGGTCATCTCAGCTCTAAACACGTCGCTCTGTAGGAGCCTCCCTGAAACGGCCTCAAACCAGCAAAGCACCAGCCCAACAAGCCCTTCAGGGCACTTTGTCATAGGTATCCAAACCCACTTTACCCACTGCAAAACCATGGGCATGTGCCTGCAAAACCACCACTGCCTGCAAAGCACTGGTTGTGCCCATCACACAAAAATGTGCATGTTCTTCTCCTGTCACCTGCTGTGTAGCACTGACAGCCCTGGTCATGGCATTGCAGCCTACTGCCAAGAGGTCCCAGGGACTTAAGGTCCCTCTCTAGATCTCCAGCACATTTTGCAAGTACCTCTCTTGCTGCTCCTGTGCATTTAGAAGCCAATTTCATCTCCTCAGTGCACAGGAATGTAACAGTTAAAGCTGCTAAGGAAAGTTCAGGTAGGTCTTATCTTGCAACCTGTGTTCAAAAGAAGCCTGTTTCCAACGACACTGTTACCTGAATGCTGCAAAGCGTGCACTGGCACTGGGAACAACAAGGCTGCATGTGGTAAACTGTGCTGGTGCTCTTTGGTACTCTGAAAATGCAGAAGACCCCATCTCTAAACTAAAAAGACACTGCCAGAAACAACTCAGTGCTTGGCTTCTCCTCGCACACAAGCAGAAACTGAAAACTGGCACTGGGAAGAAAGCTGGCTTGTAAAAGGAAAAAAGCACAAATCTCAGAAAGCAGCAGTGGGAGCGATGTTGGTGCGGAGCAGAGGGAGCTAGGAGAGCAGGGCTGCGTGTGCCTGTCACTCGGAGCCAGAGAGCCAGGATCCCTCAGTGTGCTGGAAACAGTCCCACATGTGGCATGTCAGTTGGGGGTCCTGGGCCCGGCCCCTGCCATGCAGCAGTGTCTCTTCTGGCACCACAGCCCCTTGCTCGGAACACACAGCACTGTCGGAGGCAGCCAAGTGTGTGCGCTCCTGCCAACAGGCAGTGAGCAGCTGTCTGCTGGCAGAGAGGCCACGCTGGGAACACCAGGTCTCAAAGCATTCACTTGCATCTGGCTGGGCTTGTTGTTCAAAGCGTATCTGGAGCACCAGGGAGCCTGATGTGCCTGATACATCATAGCACAATCTGATTCATCCTTCATGTCTTTCAGACTCATCAAATGGTATGAGAAGCCAACTGATTTCACCCAGGACAACCTGCTTGTGTCCCTTGGTACAGATGATAACTGGGGAAGCAGCCACTTCTAGGCAAACTCAGACTATGTAAAACATCACCTCAGGCCACATGCAAGTGCCTTATCTGATGGCAAGAGGAAATCTGCTTTGTGAAAGGTACAAGTGGAACAGGAATTTAAGTACAGGAGCTGGATAACAGAACTTTGGGTAATACAATTGCAGTCTCTCACATGACAGCTAGGTCTGGCTCCAGCACTGACTGCAGTGCTGCTGGCAAGACCTATAAACCTCTGGCTGTTCATCATCCAGGCTGCTCTATACCTTGGGCACTGCCACAAACTCCTCTTTCTGAGCAGAAAGCCACATATAAGGGAATTCAGCCTCCCACTTGATCCATGGATCTTAGTGGTGTCCGCAGCAGTACTCACAAATGTTTTGTGGTTGAACGTAAGACCACAGAGGAAGAGGATTCCCTGGTGAGGATGGGCTTTTGTTCCTCCCAAAGAGCAGTAGCAGGGTGCTGGATGCGGTACTGCTCCCCCCACGCCTGACAGCACTGTGGGCAGGAGGGATGAGGCATGTCTTCAACACCAGCTTCGGTTACTGATTACAGGAGAGGGACTCACCCCACTGACAGAGCTAATCAGGCAAAGGAAGCTGCATTCCAGCACCAGCAGTGGCAGTGGGGAGAAGAGCCAGAGCAGATTTCTCAAAGCTGCTGGAGAGAGGCAGGCACCTCACACCCATTGCCCTGGCAGACGAAAAGCAACAAAACACACTCTAAACCCAGGAGGTTTTAGGTGTATGCACCCTAAATATCACCCAGGGTAGCAGAGCCCGGGTAGCACACACTGCCAACAGGGCCCAGCAGGAAGAAGGGCTCAGTGAGATGGGTACAAGGTTTATGAAAAGCCAGGCCTTGGCAGGCTCAGGTTTGCTTTGGGGCCAGGACCACATCATGGCTGTTGTAAAGGGAAGTTCTCTTCTGCCACTCTCACTGGGTAAGCTGAGGCATTCTGTGTAACTAAGCTTGCAGGCAAGTTGTTCTGGAAATCTTTCAGCTGATGCAGTGTCCTGAGCTGCAGCAGGATGATAAGAAAGAGGCAATGCTCTAGTGACCCACATCCCCATGGACAGGGTACTGCTGTCAGAGTGCTCATTTTGACATTTTAAGCAGAGGATTATGAGCAGGATCCATGCCTGGGGAGTGATTCCATGAAGTGGCTGCAATGCTGGTGGTTTATTCCTGCCTCTACTGCAAAAAAGCCTTTTCCTGCCCTCAAATGCTGGATGCGCTTTGGCTGTGCTAGCAAGATACTTACTGCCCCTTCTGACTGCTTTGACCCTCTCTTCCCATGCACACTGAGTTGTTACTACCTCATTGCCTATTCCCATAAGAAGGATTGTTCATGTTTACAAACCTCCTGCCCCAAGTCCTGAAGTTACACCTCAGCATCACAAGCTGAAAGCTCCAGCTCTTGTGAATCTGCACCTCCAGACAGCAATGGAGCAGCTCGGTGCTCTCAGTGCCACCTCCACCTTCTTGTCCCACTGCACCACCCGCATCGAGCTTCCACTTGTGCAAACAAATGGGCTGCTTGTTTGAGCCCACGGCTAGAGTAATGAACTTGTGGGAGTTCCAACAGGAACGCCCCAGGAGGCTCCAGAGCCCTACTTGTTCTTTGGGGATCAGGCTGGGATCTCCTTTGTTTTGGGTCTCCCTCTCAGTAGTGGGTGTTTACTCTTTTCGGCAGTGAGAGGAGCAGCAGGAGGAGTTGCTCTGCAAGCACATGCACTGTTATGGCTGTCCATCCCAGAGAGGTGGCAGTGAGTCTGATCATTTGGTCACAGTTGTTAGGTCAAAATTTATCATCAGTTGAAGCCACCCTTCAGGGTTATGCAAATGCAGCAGCCCCAAACCACCTGGCCCTTTTTTCTTGATGATTCCATGAGGAAGCACAAAACATCCTCTGTCCCTTCAAGAGAAGCCAAGCAGAATACTTTAAGGCTAAGAAAAAGTTTCAGAGACCAACCCAGGAGGAAGGTAAGCTCCCCATCTGCAAGCAATTACAACCAGGGAATGCCTCAGCTTCAGAGCACATTAGTCTTATCAAGTATATTGCGGTATCTTAAAATACAGGAAGATTAAATCAGAGCAAGTCAATGAGGAACGCATTCAAGAAAAGTAGCAAGTTGTAAAGTGGGAGGTTTCTCAGTTCCATTACACCCTCTGTATTTCTGCAAGTCATCAGCATTTCTCCCCCCAAACCTGCACAGAAACCACAGCAGCAGGAAGAAGTGCTACTTCACTGGTGTAAGTTTCCAGCCTATACCAGTGCTAATTTATCTCTAGAGCTGCTTATTCTTCACAATTCTGCCTTGCGCATGCCCTTGCTCTGGTCCTGGCATGGTGACCATGCACACTAGGTGCTTCACAGCCACCTCTGAGCCCCAGTTTCATCTCCCTGTGCATGTTCCCTTGTTCAGGACCTGCTGCCCCCTCCTCTCTCAGTCCATCTGCTGGGACATGGCAGCACCCAGCAGACTGCCCTGTCCCACTGCACCCCCTAGGAAATAATACGTACTGAAACAAAAGGGAGGGCTGTGCACCCTCATCCTTTTGTGTTCAACAGATTTACTCACAGCTCCATTATGCCCAGTTATTCTTATACCAACTTGAAATTTTAAACAGCTTTTAGCACCTGCTTATTCTTAATATGTACAGAGAGAGCAACTGTATCTCTTCTCAGTCTTCATTTTATCAAACTGAATAAACCATGCCTTCTGCCTTCTACCAAAACAGGCTGTTCATTTCCCCCATGAAAACTGGGAAATTTCCTAGAAGTGTAGTAGCTCCCTCTATCCCTATTTACCCCAAGTTTACTTTTTGTGGACGAGAAAAAAAGAAGCTCGTCATTGCCTCACGCAGAGCCAATTCTCTCTCTCTCTCTCTCCAAGAAATCCCTTCTTCTAGTCTTTTGAGAGCCGTATTTGCCTTTTCTTCATAGTAACAGCCTGTCATCCTGAATTATCCTGTGATTTATTTGTACCTATCCAAGCACTTTCCTCCTCTGCCATTACCAAAGAATGCTACCCCAGCTTAGAATCAAAATTTCTGGTACTGCAGCAAACAGCATGACCTTCCATTCATACTCTTAGGTTTCATGCCACCCAGTTTACTCCTGTTCTCAAGGTGCTCACAGTGTTCCTGGATGGTATTTTGATCCTCCCTTGTATTGACCACACCTGGTTTTGTCTCATCACAAATTCCCCTTGCACACCACTGACTTCCGTACCAAAAATCATTAAAGCAAACACTAAACATGATCTCCTGCGGGGGAACTCCCAGCCGTCTATTCAGTGCTGCTCTTTGTGTTCTCCTTTAGAGAGTCTATTCATATACAGGTGTTGCACCAAACCATAGCATCTGAAGCACAATTAATTATATCTCACACAGCACAGTACCACACACTTAACTGAACTTCAGACAGACTGGTCTACTACACTTCCTCTACCCCCAGAATGATTTTTTTTTTAATCAAATAAAGAAATTAGTTTTTGTAACCTGCCTTTGGTAAATCCGTGTTGTGTTTGCTTTCAGGATTTAATTATTCTTTCATTTAAACTCTGCTCTGAAGTTCTGAATGGTACCTCTAGGGTCAGATGAAGAGGTCTGAATTCGACAGGATTATTTTCCTTGCTTCACTCCCATTCTCCCCCCCCAAAAAAAAAGGAAGAAAAAAGAGGTATTATGTCCACTGCAATCTAATCCTGTGGAACCACGTGTAACCTGATACATTTATTGAGGACCTTTTCCTGTGGACTTGCAGCTTAATTGGCTCAAGAGCGCAGTGGCTGGAACAGAGATCTTTTGGGCTCTCACACCCAGTGCATTAGCTTCAATGGCTTTTGCCTTTCATTGTTGACCCAGTCATTTTCTGTTTCTACGTGAAATTCTCACCATGGGCCACCCTTTCCCTCATGTTAATCATATCACTCTTACGGAGGTAACATATCAATTCGTGTGATTCCCACTTTGGCTCTTTAATTGCTATGCTTTCTGCTTTTTTCACCTCCCTGGATGCCAAGCCCTAGTAACTCTTTCCTTGTCTCCATATTATTTGTTTGGCAGTGGGACTGTCCAGTGTTTGTTTATTTTCTTTTGCAAGATCTATTTCAACTTGCGTTTTCATAGAATGGTTTGGTTTGGAAGAGACCTTAGGATCATCTAGTTCCAACTCCCCTGCCATGGGCAGGGACACCTCACACTAGAACATGTTGCCCAAGGCTCTGTC
>NW_009921536.1:29656-83949 GCF_000696875.1 Nestor notabilis | reverse complement strand
ATATCTAACCTGAACTTCCCTGTTTAAGTTTGAACCCGTTACCCCTTGTCCTATCACTACAGTCCCTAATGAAGAGTCCCTCCACAGTACCCTTGTAGGCCCCCTTCAGATACTGGAAGGCTACTCTGAGGTCTCCATGCAGCCTTCTATTCTCCAGGCCAAACAGCCCCAACTTTCTTAGCCTATCTTCACACAGGAGGTGGTCCAGCCCCCTTATCATTCCCACTTTTCGTCCTCCCACTCTTGTTTGGCCTCCCACCATTTTTCAGCCCCTAATTTCTTCTTGGATTTTTGCCAGTTTTCACTTTATCTCTGTCCTTTCCAACCATCAGGATGAAGTCTCCTAATTCTCTCCCCTACTCCCATGTTAACTTCTAACACCACTCTGAAGCAGTTAATTATGAAGTTGTGTCTACAGCTTTTTTCTGCAGTTCTCCCCTTGCTGCAAACACAAATTGCAGATAATTTTTGCACTTTTCACAAAAAAGATTTTAAGCCTACAGTGAGTCCATGAGCTCTTCAATGCACCTGCTTTTGGTAGTCCACTCTCCCAAGCTAGGTCTAAAGTCAGAGAGATCAATCAGAGTCTACACACACATCTCAGTTCCACTCAGTTCAGCAGTTTCAGTGCTGCTGAGTGCCACCCTGGAGCCTAGATACAGTTCCACTTACCAATCTCCCTCCCTTTGGAAGCAATATCAGCTATAACATCCCTTCTCTTGCCCTTCCATTTAATTAAACCATGAAGCCACTTGATCAAAGCCTACTTCCTAAAATGTCCCTCTGCAAGGTCTTCATGCCCACTAAAAACAGCTTTGAAAGGCCATCACCTCTTTTTGTGCCCTCATGGTTGGTGAGAAGAGCTACTGCATCTGGGAATACCCAGGCTCTCCTCTTGACAATAACACTGGCTCCTACTGTACATCTGTGACAGTGTGATTTCTGGTGATACATACCACCCCTACAGAGGTGTGTGTTCAATGCTGGGGTCAGCAGCTGGGCTTTAGCACACCCCTGTAGATCTTTTACTGTCTTTTCCTACAGAGATCTTGTCCAAGCCCTAATTCTGTTTTTGCCCACCCTACAGTCTTACCTTCCTTGCTGTTATTAGTACATAGGGATACTCCACAACTGTTACTGTACTTCTGTCCTACTGAACAAGGCCGTACCTGTGCTCCGGTCATGACTGCTATTCCATCAATCTTTCCCAGATTTCTATTACATAGAAACACAGTCCTTATTGCACAGGAACAGCATGTGAAGCCTTCGTTCAGCCAAAACGCTGTCAAACAGGTGGCTTTTAAACAAAGACAAAAATGTATAAACCTCATCAGTCATCACTGCCGGCTCCAAGAAAAAGCACTGCCCTTTCAGAGGTCCCCCTGCCCCAGCCCCTAACCTCCCCCTCCAAAGCTGACCTCCATTTCAGTCTGCACCATTCCTTGTACTCCAACCGCAATTCATCAGCCAGGCTCGAATAGCTGTGTTTTCAGTCTATAAATCACCAGGCTAGACATCTGCCTGGCTTTCAAAGGAGTTTTGTTCTTCTTGTTGGCTACCGCAAACTTTAAGGTACTTGGAGGTCTGAAGCAGCCCAACCACCCCCTCCCAAGCAACTTGTGTTGATTTAGAATGCAAAGGACGGCTTCACAGAGAGAGCCCAGATGATGATAAAGCACTATTGTTTGTGCCTTTATGGGCTGAGACTCCAAACTTGATGTTCACGGATTATTCTGAGAGGTAGCTGCTGGCGGGGAGAGACAGAGACAAAGCTGTGTGTCACTGCGTCCTGCAGGCCACCTCCCCTGGCCCTTGTGACAGCCCTTACACAGGCTGAATGAGAAGCGTTACAAGATGGTGTCCTCCAGCATCCCACAAAGACTTGCTGGGGAAGTGAAGCCAATGATCAGAAAGAAGCCATCAAAGGCAGTTGCGCCACCTCCCCCTCAGGTCAGGCAGTGAGGCACTGAAGTGAGGGGCACAGCTGTATCAAAGGAGCTGACACCTCCAACAGCATCGGCATTGGCGCTTGATCTGCTTCTACAGTGAAAAGGAGACCAGTCAGCAGCTCCACCATGCGACATGAATGCCGCAGATGGGCTCTGGATGGATAAGGGTGGCTTTTAACCACGCATTCCCCGTTATTACCAACCACAAGCGCATGCTGCAGTCTGCAGCCAGCTTCTGAGAAGACAGCTCAGGGGTTCCCTATGTGGTGTCCAAGGTGACTCCTTGCTCACAATCTTGTTCTGGCAAGAAATGACCAGGAGACTGAAGCTCGCCCACATATCACGAGGCCAGGGCAGAGCACGTGGAAGAGGGATGCTGAGAGCTGGTCTGGTGTTTCATTCCCATGATTTAACAAAGCCTCCCGCTCTCTCAGTTTCATCAGCTCCTTACGGATATGCTTTTACTACTCTAAACAGCCACTTTTCCATCCTGAAATAATTTCTGCCTGAGACACCACCCTGTTTTGACATTATCAGTGAAGGTTTATTGTAATCCTTATAGGCAAGTTCATTCATTTTTTCTTATCTGGAAAAGCCTTCACTCTATTTTGAAATTACTCTTACTCCTCACCTGCATTTCCATGTTTCCTTTGCTACTTCTAGATTAATACAAGACAGTGACCTGTAATAAACCTATACTTCTATGGAGTGCTTGGGCAGGAAGCATTACAGGACCTGAGCAAGAAATAAAAATACAGTAAACTATATTAAAATTCTGCTTCAATGGACTCATTGCCATGAAAACAGAAACAAGTGAGCAGACACTTTGGCAAGGACTCAGTCATTTTCTGTACAGCATTCATGGAAGCAGCCAAGGGTTGAAAGCTGCTGCAAAGTTACTTGGAATGGAGAAAATAGTAACTGAAGGGAGATGAGACACTTGACATTCTGCATTCTGAAAAATCACCTGTGAGAGTGTACAGGACAGCACTGGGTCTATCGGGCAGCAGCCTCCAGTAACAGACTAGAGAACAGCAAGCTGTCTTCATATCATCCAGAAAACCTCTGCTGAAGTGCAGGCCAGGGAATCTGCACTCCTGGCCATGATGGGGATGACATGAGAGATGAGGGAAGAAGGTGCTGGGCAGCAGAGCTGGGATCCAGGGGCAGTTCTGCACTGCAAGCATTCTTCTTCCAGATCACAATCTGAAGCTGAAAGCACCAAACCAGTGTGCTTCCAGCTCTCCAGAGCACACCTAGGAACAAAAAAGTGTCTTCGCCACCAGGTCTGCTTGGATGTACCCTGGCTGGAGTACACCAATATACCCAGGACAGGGGGTAAGGAAGCCACCCAGGAGTAAACTGGAGAAACTTACTGTCATGAGCATTCACAAGCACAGAACAATCCATAGGAGATTTGCAGCCATATCACTGACCAGAGTCCAAAGACCACGTATTTCCCCTTGACTGGTAACACTGATGAAGCTCCAGAGCATCTGCCTCTTGCAGAGCCTTTACCTCTGCCCAGCCCTTGAGAGTTGGAAATGCTGGAAGAGGCAGTGGAGGCATCTGCCTTCTGTGGTAGCAAAAGCAGCACAATCTTGGACCTTGAGGGCTTTTACCCCTGCAGGGAAAGCAAAGACTAAGCAAAACTATACACTGGGGCTGCCTGTTTCTCCTCGTGGAAATTCAGCCACAAGTCCCACAGAGCAACAGGAAAAATCACACTGATTTCCACAGAGATTTTATCACCTCAGTCTTGGCATGGGAGAGGCATCTCCACCCAGCTGTGAGCAAGTGAGCACATTTTGCTGGCTTTTTTTTATGTAATCAGAAGAAATGCCTCAGAGATGAGTCACAGAGTTTCAGGGGTGTCCAGAGAGATGTCAAGCAGGACTCAAGTGTAAATCAGTGACACACCTTGCTCACGTTGCTAGGCATGCTCACTAGCAGGCCTATTCCCACTGTAGACAACAGGTAAGGCAAGAGGCTCAATGGATGTTCCCAGGGAGGCTGCCACAAGCCAGACACATACATGTGGCACCTCCAGACCCAGGATGCTGTTGTAGTTTACATTTCCTCTGTAAAGACAGAGGTGGTTTCAGGGTGGGGCTTCCCTGCAGCTGCTCTCCAGGCTTGAACACCGAAGATTATTGGTCCTTCAGGCTGGGAATGACCTGGCAGTCAGGGGAAAGATCTGAACTTCAGAAACAGAGGTTCTGCCCCACCAAAGCCTGGTCAAACGGCGGGGGTTCCTGCCTGGAATGTTCATTATGGTGAACTGCTGCATCCCATGGCAGTTGTTTCAGTGCTGTGATGTTGCTATGTCAAGCAAACCTGTTCCACTCCCCTGCCCAGGAATGAGTACTTGAGCCTCTATGGGTCTGCAGGCCAGACAGAGGATAAAGATGATACTTGCATAATTTCAAAGCATAGCCTACTTTAGGAGCTCCTTTAGAGGCTGAAACGTAGAGCACCAGGAAGGAGGACACAATCCCGGAGGTCCAAAGTAACACTGAGGAAAATGCTGTGGATGCTCTTGGGCCTTTGGGAATCAGAGCAGTTGGAACAGACAAAAACCTTGGTGGAACTTGCTTCTGGGTTAGTCTTCTTTCAGTAACGCCAAGGGCAAGGTTTGGCACAAGGTATCAATGCAGGCCAGTCTTCTAATTTGCAAACCACATGCAGGTGTCTTTTCAAGAAGGGCGTGCAAGATGCTTCCAGTCTAGAGTGGGGCAAATCTCCATTTGTGTGTTCTTTGCGGGCAACTGCATAAGACACAACCCAACTATTATGCCCTTCACCTTTCAAATTCACCCTCAGGTGACTAACAATTATCAGCTATCATTAATATTAAATGGGAAAGAAAGAAATGCAATCCTCTCTCTGCTCTTCACATTCCACAATATCACAAACAATTTGTCATATTGGGAGGGGCAGAGGCAGGAGGAGCTTTAATTATTGATACGTGGGAACAGATGGCTTTTCTTGTACCCGGACAGCGAAATGTAAGAGGAGCCTGTGGGTGAGGATGTGAGGATTAGATGGGCAGACACATATCAGATAACCAGCCTTCAAGTGGAAGAGGAACCTTCCTCCTAGAACCAGCTCTGCTGGCCTGCAGAGCTCTCATCAACAGCCGCGGCTGCAGAAACAGATCCACTGACATCTGAATTAGTTAGGCTTCACCAGAACCTTTCAACACTCCCTCACCTCTGTACAGAACACCCTGGACATGATGACTGACAGCTTCCATACAACAGAGGCCTGACAATCCAGGCACCAACTGGTCTCTCTACTGGTTGCATTTCATGTGTTCATGCTCATCTACTGCCCTGTGCCATGCAAGGTTTATTCCTGAAACCACATACGGTGTCCAAGAGTGACTCCCTTCTTTATTCTGCTGTTTTGTGCATCCCACTCAATGTGCTGGTCTCCGTAATCAAAGATCCAAGTGATGTGGACTGGTGACTTCAACCAGAGACTCTGTCATCCAACTCTTTTTGCCAGCTTTTCCCACTGATTCATGTAAGGATCAGGAGCAATGAGACTTCATTCTTGTCAGCTGCTGCTTAGGTGTCCTTGAGTTCAGAGGCACCTACCAGGTTGCAAAACAGGCTTGGCATAGGGCACCTGCTGTCCCCATGTCCAAGAGCAGATATCCTTATGAGACAGGAGGAACAACTGGGCAAGTGATTCTCCACCAAAGGCAGCTGATTCACCAGAATTAGATACTGTGGTTTCCACACAGACAAAAGCTTTTCCTGTAACTTTCATCAATAGTTTCTGTACCCACTGCTGGAGCCAGGCATCTGCATTCATTTTCACTCAGGTGTAGTGGTGTCTTTGCTGCAACCAGCTCTACTCAGACCTAGTCCTGGGTAGCCCAGCATTCTGTCCGAGACAGTGGTTATAAGCAGGCACCCAGGGAAGAGTCAGAGCTGGGCAAACAAAGGGTGGTGCCTCCTCCACTACTGCAAGAATGATATTCCTCAGCTCTTTTCCATTCAGGGATTTCACAAGCCAGACACCACCTCTGTATGTAGTGTCTCAATTCACTTTTCCTCTCTGGACATACCTCTTAAAGCCTGTAAATGGGCACTCACTTTCCCAGCCTGGACTGATTAAATCCATGGTTATTCCATTGAGCAAGGCAGACATACTGGCTACCTCCACAGGCCCAGAAGGTAACTCAGGACCACAATGTCTGGTCCCTTGATATAACTGGGATCTCCTCACAGTCTTTTCCCAAATTCAGTTTGTTCTCTTGGCTTCTGCTAAGAGGTTGTTCCAAAGCCTCATTACTCTGATCATTAGACATGCTCTTATGTCTCAAGGTGACTAATCACTGATTTCTAATTCCTCTCAGTTTGCCTAGGGTCATGGAGCCTACAGCCTGAGAGTCCTAAGACACGTACAATCTTGTGATTTGGAAAAACACAACTTCCCAGCTTCCCTCCCGGCTTGGATCAACGGCGAAGTGCTTGAGGTGAGCAAATGCCAACTGCAAGGAGACAGCTACTGACCATGAACAATATGACTTTTCACAACATGGAGTAAGAGGGGGAGAGTTTCCATACCCAGGAGCCAGTGAAGAGGGAGAAGCAATCTTAGAAAGACCTGGGCAACATCTGTGCTGGGAAAGAATGAGCTCTATCAATAAAGCATCAAACTTTCCCACCACAGAAGCTTTGACCAGTGTCCAAGTTTGGTCTAGTTTGGTACAGGAAATGAACAGGCCTGAAAGAGCATCTTTATATTGCTGCATTATACCAACGTTCCTCTAGAAATGCTGTTCATCTTACTGTGAAAGTACCAGAAAATCTTTCTAATGTTGAGCTGGCATTAAAGAGCAGCCTCCTCAGAGCAGTGATGTGTCTACACTAGCTAACTGCTGCCAAATAGTCAGCTGAGAGCTAACACGCACGAGCTAATCTCACCTCCTCCACATTTTACAGGGACTGAGGAGATCATCTAGTGAAAGATGCCTATGGATTAGAGAGCAATACAAAGGATCAAAAAGCAGGAGGAGGCCACATCCTTTTAACCCCAGAGCAGAACTGCTCCCTTTCACCCTAACTCAAGTTAACATTTATGTGAAACTTTTCCCTGCTGCTTGAAGAAGGAATCACATTATATACACATTCCAGAGAACTTTTCCCAGCAGAAACAACCATTTTTAACACACACTGCGCTTGGGAGAATCTCTAGAATTTTACTGGCAAATGCATGGGTGGAGCTGTGTTTTGACCCATACAGGAAAGCTGTAAGCTGACATCACCATCCAAGTCAGGCTCTGGAGCTGGGGTAGTCAGAGGGCTTGGGAGGAAGATGTGCTCGGCGGGAGCTCCCTACCTCTTTGATGGCAGACATCTTGATGTTCTCATAGTAGTGCAGCGGTGCATTGGGTGAACTCATGTCATAGCCAAACCCAGCTACCGCCACCTCATCACAGTTGTGGAGCGCCATGGTTATTGCTACGCTTCCCAAGGTGGGGATGTTCTGAGAGGAGAGAAAGCAGGAATGGAAGTCATTAGCAGTTTGCCATTTCTAGAATCAAAGATTTCCTCTTACTGCCTCTGCTCACAGGAGCATTGCTGCTACTAAGCAGAAAATCAGGAACAGGGTATTTGGCTATATCTGTACATCAACTGCCCAATGCCAGCTTGCAGGTCAATAGCCTCCCACAGTGTGTAAAGAAAACCATGTTAACCAGCTTATTGCAAAGCATCTAGTACAACAGCAGCAGCTCTTGCTTGACGCTCTATGACCCGACTCTCCAGGGGAGTATTGCAGGGCAGAGGGATTAATGTAAATGGTCAGACTCGCCTTCCACAACTTTGCTATTCTGAGAATGGGGCAGCAGATGAACTGGAGGATGGATCCCAATGAATACGTTAGTTTTCTGAAATCAAAACAGATGTAGATACTGGATTACAATCCTATGCACGTCACTGGCTTCCAGCTAGGCCAGGGAGGAATACTTATCCCAAATGGACCACCACACAGGAGCAGAAGTGAGGAACACTACAAACTCTCATTTCACTGATAGCAAAAGCAGTTTAAGGAGACTGTTATACAGCTCTGAGAGATGGAGAGGAGTCAGCAATGTGCACTGAGACCCCTTCCTTTGCTCAGGGGCACCCCACAGGCAAAGGGCACTCTGGCCTGTGCCATACCCTTCCTAGCCACAGCATATTGGGAAGATGAGGAGTGGTGGGTAACCAGTTGGAGATGGGTGCTAGCACACTAAGCAGGGACATGCCAAATGTCCTCCCTGTCTGCTAAGCTGCCATTTGCATCAAAATCCAGTCTCAGGCCTCTCCATTTCACCTGGCTTCTGCTAAGGCCCTGTAACAGTGGTGCTGTATGCCTGCAACTCCTTTTGTGCATTTAGATGAGTATGACCACTGCGACAGACATGTGTTTCCAGTGTAAAAACCCAGCTCACAGACTTTTCTAGCTTCCCTTTAGCCAGATGAATCCAGAGGTAGCTTTACCCCAGGGGCTAGGGAGAGGCTGAGAAATCCACCCACATATCTTATCTTCATTTGTAGAGCATCCAACACTGGTTGTTATCGAAAGCATCATGAGTACAGAGGACATGCTCAGACACTCACTAAGGGTGACAGCCTCTTAGCTGAGATGTAGAAACCAACTGCACGCTTACATTTTGCATTTAAAATGGTTCACCCTGAACCAGTGAGCAATGCTATTGCATTTCACCTTGTGTTCCCAGTCTGTTAGAACATCATGTTTTGAGTTTCTGCCTCTCATTCAAAGGAACCGGCTTTTGGCAGCACACTACCTTGCTCACTTATCATTGCCTGACTGTCCCAAAAGCAACATTTTCCAAGTGAAGAATGCCACCCATACCCTAGCTGAGATGGGAGCAGAACCCATGTGCTATGGAGAACTCCGTAACAGTGCACTGGAATCACACTAATTTGAAAACAAACGTGCCACAACTACTTATGGCTAGATCAGTGAGACACAGAACTCAAACATTTCAGCTGTAACAGTGCACATCCGAAATGAGAAGGTCTTAACTACATCCTCATGTGCCAGCTCTTGATGTTAAGAAAAACAGCAGATTCATTTTGTTCCTGCTGCCTAATTTGATACTCAACACAAACAATATAGGTTTTATTCTGGTCACTAGTTAAATTCACTGGTAGCCATAGAATATTGAGGGTTAAAAAAAAAAAGGAAAATGTTTATTAGGCAAGGATAAGAAAATTTACCCAAATTTCAAAATATGCCATAACATCCTGTCTTCCAGGCATGGCAGTTCAAGTTCAGATATTCTCAGCTCTATGTTTTACATAGGAGATGACATTCACATGTCACTGGAATTGCATCAGCTGGTAAGGGGAGATGCCACAAAACCCTTTCCCTCAGCTGAGCTGTAGTTACAGTGTCCAAAACATAGTAAGTAAATGGTTATATGCTTGAGAATGTGTTGTGTTGGTGGTGGGAATACAATGGTGTTAACGCCACCCACACTTGCACTGGGCCCATTCCCACGGTACAGCTCAAGGGAGACATAGGGTCTTTGCCTGGAGGGAATTTCACTGGCCAAGCCAACATTTAAAAGCTGACTTTCTAATGTGAGTCTTACAAACCACAGAGAATTAATCACACCACCCAACCTTACGGGAGGACTGCCAAACCACTATAACTTTCTTTCAAGCCTATCCTTATTTCTGTTTGGAGAATAACAGATTACAGAAATCACAAGTGAACTTTCCTTTGGTCACCAAATATCTGCCTGAATTTATTCTAGGCATAATACCTCCAATGGCTTTAATGGAAAATTAGGAGACAATTTTCTTGCCTGCTTCTGTTTTTCAGTAGTTCCTGACATGCCAGTATCTCAATACTGCCTGCTCCTCTCTCAAAAATGATTACAATACCAAAGACTACTAAAGACTTCCTAACTTTTTGGATTGTAGAGAAGTATCAGCTTTGGCCCCTACAACTATCAGAAATTTGTATGGTGTCCTTCGCAAAATAATTCTGTGTTGTCCTAAAATCCAGAAACTCATGATCTGATGACAGGTTTTAATTAAACTATGCTTTAGTTTAATTAAAATTGGTGATGTTGGCACCCTCCAATACTATGGTAGCTACAGCCTAGTGTGTGTGTCCCCATTGAAGACAGAGATCTGCAGCCATTCACACCTTCTTTGCTGAGATGAAGCCTCACATCCTACTGCTGCAGTCAGGACCCTGTGGGCTAGAGAGGACCACCTTGAAAATACTGTAAAAATTATTATCCCTGCTATTCATTGAGGGCAGGAACTGTTTAGAGCAGCTTGGGGCTGCCTGCAGAGCCCACCCTTAGTAAATGGTGTGGATAACAGCATCTGCTAAGAGAACACGTGTACAAACTGTGTGTGCACCCACGTGCGCCTGGATTAAATACACGTAACTGGGTATTGCCTGCTGTTAAAGAAGCAGCAACCATCAGACAGATTAAACAGTAACTGAAGGGGAATCAGACAGACTTGAAAAAAAGAAGGAGCCAACTTGGAAGAAGAGCCAGCCTGAATAAAAGTATAAAAGAAACACGTCTGCTGGTTAATTAAATGTCATTACTGTAAGTCAATACAGTGCTTTGGTCCTGACTTGGCTTAAACAATAGAAACTGAGCCCTTTTCTCCTGTGACAGCCTGCTGAGCTTCTGCTATTCCTTCCCTTTGCTGAAAATGAAGCACCACCATTTCCAGTTTGCAGCATGGGAAAGAAAAGGCCCTGTAGGATCTAGGGATGTGTCTCTGGTTGTGCTTCACAGCAGCCTGCTCCGCAGCACTCTCCAGGTCCAGGGGAAAGGGCTCTCCTCTCCTCTACAAAGCGGTAAGTAAGAGGGGAGGTGTGTCAGAGAGAGGAAATGGTTATAATTATTCTCTGGCTGCTTCTACACAGCTACCAAGCTCTTCTCATTGTACACAGGCATATAAATTCATTTGCTGCTAAGCTCTAATTTGGACCTAATGAAGCATGTACAACCTTCAGGGCAAGGTGGGCGACAGGTCACTCCAAAAGAAGCTAGGCATCACGGACATGGCTGTGCCAAACCTGGATTGCTATGCCCTGCACAATACGTCAGTGCTATCTCACCACACACACCCTTGTGCCGTGCCCCGAAGACATACCAAAGCAACCACCACACCTCTTGCATTATGAAAAGAAAACTCAAACAACTGAGCAGCCCTCTTGTTATTCTAGGCCTTTGAACCAAAATCCCAGCATCCTACCTCAGGAATCTGGGGTTGGACCAGCTCAAAGCCTGTCTTCCTGCTTATGGCTCTCTACATGCTTGGATATTCCTGTACCACCAAGTAATGCTGCTTTCAACCACATGGTAGAAGAATGGCAGCCCAGGAGTGGCCAGGCCACACAGTGGGTCTTCCTGGAGTGGCCCAGCAGGAAAACTGCTCCAGATGTGGCCATGATGAGTTTCTGACCTTAACTGGTGCCCACCAACCAGGGACAGTTGGGAACAGCAAGACCCCAGAAAGCACTGGCAGTCCTCTCCTCCTGACAGTTCCCTGCCACAAGCCTTGAACTTGGCCTTGCAAGCTCTGTACTTCTTGCTGTGTCTCACAGGTTTCTGTCCCACCTAGGGGCTAGGTTCAGCATCCCCTCTCCAGCACTGATAAACAGCCTCAAGGGCAACATCCCTGGATAACGTGGCCTGAACTGACAGTCTGCATTTCGCAGCCTTGCCTGCTTGTCTAGGACCAAACATCTGGAAAATGTAATATCTAATATAATGCTCTCCAGGGATCAGGCCTTTGCCTGGTCCCATTTGAGAGAACACAGAAGACTGACAGATGGGCCAGAGATGACACCAAAAGGCCATCTGACAAACAGAAGCAGCAAACACAGCAGTGGTGAGCAACACATCACTGCAGCAGTGCTGGGCAAAGGCTGCCTGTGCATCTGGAGTGTGCCTCCTCCCAAAGGCCCGCTGGCACATGTCCTCCATGGGTGAGGTGAGCACATACATGGTGGATCCTGGGTGGGAAAAGCGTAAAAACAAGAGAGGTAAAGTTCTCTGGCCTTGAGCTGCAAGCTTTGTGTTGGTGCAAACGCAGTCAGTCCGCACCACCGGGTCAGGGGACCAGAAATGTGTTTAGCAGTACAGACACACATGGGACAGGTTCTCTTAACTGCTCCTACACTGTTCTCTGCTACAAGGGGAAAGATAAAAGGCTTCCCCTCAAGCCATTGCTGTTTTATCTTCCATTGGTCTTCTTGAAAAGGCTTTAAAGACTGACTTCTATTCAGAGAAGAAAAGAAGCCAGTCAGCAGAAATGAACACCAGCCCTCCTCTGGACTTAATGGAAGCTGAACATCACCTTGAAGACTTACACTAGAGATCCAGTGTTGGCAACTGAACCAAGGCTCCATAACTGCTCTTTGCTTGGTGCATGTGAAAAGCTCTTGCTGCTTTTCATTCCATGCCCGGGTCATTCCTGTGTCACTGCCTGCTGGACTGGAAGGAAATGACTGCTGTAAATCTGTTTTTAGAAATATTTGACTCCCTTAATATGTTAAATGAATTCCAGTTATTTATGGGATTTTACTTAGCTCAGGGTGAGACATATTGGATTGTTAGACTATCTCAACTGTTACCTTTTTCAACAAAAGGGCATTCCTAAAGAATAAGCTCCCTATTAACAATAATGCACTTGGTTTGACTGCTATATTAACTTATTTGAGGGAAAACTGGAAAAAAAATGCTTATCTGAGAAAAATTGCTGCCTTAGTTTTATCAGTTACAGACCTGATCACCTAATGGCAATAAAGTTTCCAAAACAAAAGAAATACAGAACAAAACTATCAGTCATCACATGGTATATACAACAGTCACGGTATTTTGTTTTTGTTCATTTATGTTTGCATACGAACAACCCAAACCTACTCTTTGCTTCCTTTGGCTTTCAAATTTGGAAATACGGCATAAAAAGCAATTTAGCGTCACTTATTGTAGGCAGACAAATGCCTGGCATTCTGCAGAGTGGTCCCTGCCACAGGAGGTTACAACATACAGTGCTGCTCCCACAGTTATCTCCATCCATGCACAGAATTAGCTGCAATACTGGACTTTAAAAGACAAAGCAGAGCATCTCCAACACTTTTCCTTCACCTCCTGTAGTTATCCCACACAAAATATCTTTGACCATATACAATCTGATGCGCAAGCTCTGATTCACCATTTGCTGTATGTAGAGGAGATTCCTGTGCAATGCAGGCAGCATTTCTTAGGGACCTAACAACTTAACAGAGGGGAGGCAAGGGCATGACTTTACTACATGCTAGCTGCTCTGTGGTAACCACATATATGCTTCATCCCATGCTAAATGGGAGTTCATGGCCTACTCTTTCATCGAAGAGTAAACTCCATTCAGTGACTTTGCATCTATCACATGCAGAAGCACGTGGTTGGGCATTTACCAAGAAGCAGCTGGTGTACATTTAACTGCTACCCCAATAATGGCTTGTCTGATTGTCCATTCCCCAGCAGCTCATGGACTGATCACACTGCAGTGGTAAAGGATTGGACAATCCAGCCCATGAGGTGGATGGACTGTTTTGCAAACCCAAAGCTTAACAATGACACTAGTCTCTATATTTAACTGGCTGCAGCTGCAGTGGCCCTTTACACGTCCCTCTGCCTGTCTTAGAAGATGTTGTCAGAGTGCAAAAAAAAGGAGAAGTATGCAACTGGAAAGGATGGAGTGGCACACTGCTCCATTCCTGCCATCCCCCTCCTCTCTTCTTCTCCATAAAGACTCAACAGGTCCCAAGACACAGCTTTCACACAGTGACAGTCCAGCAGGAACAACCCAGGAGACAAAGCTTGCTGACACCAGGGCAACCCAATACTAACGAGAGAAAGGGTCATTAAGACCAGCCAGTGGAGCTGAAAAACTCCCTCAGGAGCAAAGGGTCACCAGTAGCATCTCCAGAAAGGCTGTCTGCCCACATGTAACAGCAAAGAGAAGGACATGCTAACACTCCAGCATCAGAGGTTAATCCCAGAGTGTATGAGGGCTGTCAGTGCTCTGCAGAGGTGCTAATCCATGGCTGGGTGCGTGATGCAGCCTGATAACAGCTCTTGCATATGGCTCCTCCTTCATCAAGTTGGTGCTGAGGCTGGGTGAGGTCCAGAGAAGAACGCTTTACTCTTTAGTAAAGGTCTATAGATTCAGCTATTTCCAACACACCAAAAAATCAAAGGCTTGCAGCTTTTGGCAGCAGAGCTTAATCTCATAAGAAGTTAAATCACAAGCAATTCCATGGATGCGCAGCAGAAAGACAGAAACAAACATCACAGTCTGCACTGGAGCCCTCAGTCCTGATAATGTGTGATCTGAAATGTTCTCCTGGTCACCGCACACTATGCTCAGGGCTCCCAGAGAAGCCAGAAACACACTGCTCCAATGGCTCTGTTTGCTACACAGCAAAAAGCACCATGGCAATAACCACCGCTGGTGTTGTACATGCAACAGTAATGATTCCCTGGAACTGATGTTCATGCTTGTCCCCCAGTCAGCTGTCTGCAGGTAAAGTAGGTTATCGCATGCCTGAATTACAAGCTGCAGTACCAGTGATGTCTGGTTTAAAGCCCAAAAGACCCTTATAAAGAGAACTTCCACCGTAACATAGATCACATACATACACCTTTGGCTAGTGATACAGCCAAGCCTGCAACCACACCTTAACAGCATTCTTTAATCAAAGAGAGGATCTTTACTAGCTTGCTTCTTTCATCATAAACCATCTTCAGGCATTAACATTCAATTTTCCCCAGATGTTGCTACGGTCCTAAACTAAAGTTTTTCTTTATCATCAGCTTATCCCAAGAAAAGAGAAGTCCATGTGTAGTAGGAAACAGCTCTCCCTTTTCTTAAGACTTCAGTAAACCGACCAAGGAAACTCCTGAAAACTTTACTGGTCCCAGAGGGAAGTCACTGTTTATTGTGGGTGACCAGTTTTACTCCTTGCTCAGACTTCCAGCTACTAATGCCATAAGTGCAATCAAAATGCAGATCTGAGTTGTACCCCCCTAGTATCCTCCAGAACCATCTGGCCCAAATTATACTATCAAAGCAGAGGATGTTACTACATTCACCCTTTATTGAATCCTGGGAAAAACGCTTTGAGATCAGCCTCAAACTATTTTACTAGCTCTCCTCAACCTTGCTGAAAAAGCCCCCAAATTACAAAGTTAATTGGCAGCACATTGTTACCATATGTGGTGCGCAAAAGAAGCACTGAAGTTTATTTAGGCATCAGAACCCAAGACGAGTGGAATATTACTGCTCTTTATGAGGATTTCATGTTGGCCTTGATTACTAAGGCATCCCCAGCCTTGATCCTCCTGTGTGTAGCCTGCACACACAGAAGGATCACACACAACATACCACAGCACACTGTAGCACGGGGGCACCGATCTGCCCCATCCCAGTTGCCCAGGAGAAAATCAGGACACATGCTGTTCACTGTGCTTTTGCTTACTAGACTTCAGTATTTTCCCTTTTCCATGTTTATATGCTTCTTTCTTGAGTGAAGTTTTCCAGGCTGTCTTGCATCTCCAAAGCATGACCTTGAACCCAACCAGCTATGCTCTCCAGCTGCTGGGTCACACTGTCTCTTGTGGAGGAATTCTCCTTGCTCTAGCTGCCTCACTCATCTTGCTAGATCTCTCTCAAATCTCTAATGAGAGTTGGATTCTTGGTTTACAGGCTCTGATTTCCATTCTTCCATTTAAACTCTCAGTGAAAAAAGGTCTGTAGCAAATTTGTATCACTAAGATACTATTCAGACTCCAGTAAAACTTGTACCCACAAGTTAGAAACATTCTGTCTCTGTTTTTAAACTGACAGAATCACCATATTAGAGTGTCCTTGCACAGACAGCACAGGGTATACTAACATCCCACCCCCACAGATGCACCTGCAGAGCTCCTGTTGCCCCATCTAAAGGAATGAACTACAATTTAAACAATCTAGCAGGGGTCATGGCAAAGATTGCTTGCCTAAAAGCTCCATAAACTGTTTCTAAATGCTCAAATGGACTTCCATGAAGTGAAACATCAGGTTTCAATTAAGATGCCTTCATTTCCCAATCTGATGTGTGTTAAACAACCTATCAAAACCTCATAAACTTCAGTTCACAGCATTTTCATTTCCGGATTCTCTCTCCTCCTCTCAGCTTAAGTAATATCTTATGTATTAAAATAACGTGTTTAAAAATAAAAACAAATCTGGAGAAAATAAAGGCAAAAGTCTGATGATTTCTGTCCTCTACTGGGGCAGCACTCCTGATTTTCTGGTAGATAAATCAAGACCACATCTTTCTAAGTGTAAGTTCTGGAGAATGCAGAGAGGTGAAGTAAGTTACTTTCTAGCTCATGGAAATATTTAGAATAAGAAACCTTCAGTGCACAGAGTAAAAATCCAGTGCATCCAGGACCCTATGACAGCTTTCATACGTACACACGCAGCAACACATTTCACTAAAGATCCATTCTGTGTGGCTGAACCTGCCTGCACATCTTTCACAATGCATTTTAAGAAGCGAATTTCTTATCTCCAGGCACCCACCCATCTGACCTGCACATAACAAACATCTCTAATATTTCTGAAGACTTCACATTATAATTAGAGCAAGAAGAAGGCACTGTTCTGTCTGGTCCAAATCTGTGCTGCAAAATGGCAAATCTCCTGTACTGGTAACAATGGAAGGACAATGCCAGGGGCAGAGCAAGCAGACCTTGTCCAGCAAAAGTGCTTCTCTCTGGGTTTGTCAGCTGTGCTAATGTGCCCAAAAATGTCACATGTGCTCTCTATCAACAACTATATCACATGTGTACATGAGTAATTTACCCGCCCAAGTAATACTTTCCTTAATGGTTGATATATTAGGTAAAGCAAATATAAATAGGTTCTGAGGACAGCATTGCAGGGTGAGATAATCCAGAAAACCCAGGTCACCACCTACTCCACACTAACACTCCAAAAAGCTGCACTGGGGGTGAGAGATATGAGAATGACCATGAAAGTATTTTTGTTAATAACCATGACCTAAGACTGTCTTTTGCACTGTTTTCTTCTGCAAGCTTTTACATCTAAAACTTGTCACTGTAATATCAGAATTTCTTACCAAAGGCCTTATAAAACATGCTTTTATTATTAGCCTCAGATGCAACTTTACAGTTGCTTTCAAGACACTGCTGAAATATTGATGGTCCCGCACAAAATCCTCAGTGTTCCACGGAAGGATCTTGCCTTGGCCTGATGGAGGCTGAGCGCTGCCACGATAACAGAGCCAAAGACCTTTCCCTTCAATTTCCATCAGCAGAGGCCCAAAGGAAAAGTAAGAACAGTGTAAGACGTCTGCTGCTTGGTCTCCCATCCTTCCCCATGGTTTGCTTGCTTTGCTTTATACCTACCCCTCTGCCCATCAGGCCATTGTTGAAAGGCAGTCCGATGAAGCTGAAAGCTGCCTCCTGGATGAAGTAGGGATTCAGGATACGTATCTCATGAGGTTCTCTTGGGACACGGGTTGCCACTGACTTCCAAAAGCCATCAGAGGCACTCTGGTAACAGAAAAAAAAAGAAAAGAAAAAAAGAAAAAGGAGAGATAAAACAACAAACACAACTATATATATGTTATATTTGACATAAGAGATATTTGTTATAACAAAAAAAAAACCACCAAAAATTAAAATGCACTACTGGCAGCAGTTCCCACTGTCCCTGCTCACTGCCACAAGCACTCATATAAAGTTGTAGGGGAGGTGGTGCATCCTGGAGGGGTGACAGCAGCTTGTGCAGATGCACTTGAGGTAGTCTGGATGACACGTGTAAAGAAAAGAGAGAGTCCTGGGCTTCAGCACGAATACCCCCTCCCTGGTGCCATCTTTTCACTCTTAATTGGCACTTCAGCTAGTTTGGTTAATGACTTAAGCATTCCAGCACACGCTGTCATCACTCCCACCTGCCTCCAAGGGGATGTACCCTTGGATAGCAAATGCTTTTAAGAACATTCAAAGAGCTAAAAATGACCATACAGCTCTACTCATGCTTTCAACTTTATCCTAGATTTATCCTCTTCTGTCAGGTTTATGTGAATTAAGCTGTAAGCTTATAAAGGTGTCATCTTGTCTTGTGAAGAGTCGTGCATGTTCACGGTACAAGGGGAAAAAATGTCTTCACCCAGTAAACATGGGAGAACACTGGCCTTGAGTACTGCTGCCCTGCTAGACAGCCCTGCCTAGAAGGGGGGTCCATGCCTTTCTGCCACATTGCTTTGTATCATTGCTTCCACTGGTCCAAATGTTAGTGAGTATAGCATGTACTGTCCTCAAAATAACTGGAGGCTCCATGTTCACAGGACTTGCAGATCAATTACATTCTAACATTTCATTTCTGTTTGGGTTAAAAATTCAGATCAAGGCACAAGGAGGATGGCAGGAATTTTAATCTGCTAACCAACAGCTTTGGCAGGATAATCTGATTTAATATCTCCTTGCAGCCTTGAGCCATCTTCCTTGTGAACTCCATGACAAGCGACAGGGGCAGGCATTACACTCTACATAGAAAGCATGTGCTTTGTAAGTCATTATTTACACCAGTTTTGGGTTGCTTGCAGTTTAACAGTGACTTCTCAGTTGCTTTCAAGGCACTGCTGAAAATGTTGATGATTCCCTGCAAAATCCTCAGGAGCCTCCCCTGCCCAGCAGTGATTAGCCCTGTAATTATCAACTGTAATTCTGACACAGCCGATGCCTGCTCCATTTCAGACACTACTTGTACTGCGAACTCTCACGCCACAAGGTGCTGAACGCCTTATGGAGGCCTCTTCATGGAACAATCCCATGATTATCTTTAGCTGCTGAATTTCAGATCCTGAAGAATGAAAGTTTGGTTGATGGCTCTTGCTACAATGGCATTAACACAGCAAACTCGATGAGGATGTGCACTGTTCTCCAAAACAGCAGTCTAAACAGATTGCCACTGCTATTCTGTTTTGATCCCACATGTCCTCTCAAAGCTGCCCAAACATAATATACTTTGCTGACCAGAGCAAGGATCCTTTAAGTTCACATTTCAACAATGGCAAAGTGCTCTCAGGACCTTAAATGTAAAAAGATCCTAATTAACACTCATGTTCTTTAATTATAGTTGAATTCGAAAGAATGCCTGGTGTTAAAGCGGTCCAACACTTTCCATTATAATATGACATTTTCACCCATGGACTGATTCACCATCTAAAAAAAAATTAAAATAAAATATTAACTTTATAATTGCTAATAAAGTTCAACATCCATTTGACCAAGGGATTTGAGGGATTTGGTATGTCAGCTGAGTTTGCCTCCTTGTGAAAATTCACTAAATATTGGATAAATATTAAGCCTTAGGAATTTCATAAAGGCACATGTAAAGCAGAGGCCTTGCAGTTCCAGGGAAAGCGGTGGAAAAAAATTAAATAAAAAGTCACAGATTCCACTTGCATTAAGCACGCTCGAGGTCTCACAGAAATGATGATGATAAACAAAAATCTTGAACAGCTACTCATTCAGCGAAACCATCTTATCATGGGTTTAAGCAGGCACACCCTGGAAAAATAGTGTGTGACCTTGAAACTAAAATAAATTTTGTAACTTCAATTACGATTTCACATGCAACTCTAAATATGGCATTGCCCAAATTCTGCAAACAATTCAAACCAAAGGTCTGCAAGCTACTTAAAGAGAACACAAGTTGCCTTTTGTTTGGACTCACACTCTGTAGGAGATTCTACATGAGTTCTGGGATTTAAGTAGGTTTTACATGGCTTTTACGTTACACCCAAAACATTTAAGAGAAAAGAAGAAAGATTACAAATATTTGAGACTTCTATTCTTTGCTGTTGCTTGAGCTGATAGGAAAAAGATAACTACAAATATCACAGCTGCTCAATTTCCCAGTGCTGGGTGAACCACTAGGACCATACCTTGGCTCCTCTCATTTATTCAATGCCAGTGTAAAATGAATGTGGGCCCTATCCCTAGCTGGGAATGCAACCTCTCTGCTTTGGTCCCTTCTGTGTCTCTGTTTCTCCTGTCATTCCTCCACACTATTTCCTTTAGCATTTTCCTCAGCTATCCCACTGCTCTGAAATTGCTCTGGTTTCTCTCTTTTGTCTCATTTCCATTTGCTCTGTGTTCTTCCCTGTAACTTTTATGTCAGTTCCCCTGAGATTATTATTGAGGGACACCTCGATTTAGTGTGTTTTCGCTCTGTAGATTCTAAAACAATTGTACGGGCAAATGTGGAGTCTCAGCAGATAGCCCTCATGCTTCCACCTATACAGTAGGCAAAGCCCCATACAAGGCTAAAGAACTACAAAGTGTTTTCCTGCCTTATAATTACTGAAATTCTCAGCCTCGTGGTTTGGCTCTCCAAACCCTGTTGTTTTGAGCTACATCTCAAACCTTGTGGTTTTGTTCTGCAGCTTGTCACTGGCAAGCTCCGAAATGCACCACCACTACAACTGCAAACCCCAGGGAGGCTGCTCCCCTGATGCAACCCCCTCGGGAGCTGCGGCATCGGGAGCACAGCTCTTTCCAAGGCTCCACGCTACCGCTGATGCTCGGCCGCCGCTGGTGTGGATGTTCAGTCTGATTGGACACAGATGTTCAGCAAGGTTTCCAAAGCAATTACTTCCCGTCAGGGAACGCTGTCCCTTTGGGAGGAGACAGGCAGCCACCCCAGGAGCAGCAGGCACTGGGAGGGGAGGCGTGCTTTTCCTGCCAGATTTGGGAGCTTGGACTTGCTGTTCGAGGTTGGGGGCATCCCCTTTTCTCTGCTACAGTGACTAAGCCTGAAGTGCTTAAGGGTGGGCCTCTGAGGATGTAATATCTCCCTTCCTGATTATCATAATGACAATAAGTCAGCAAATGCATCTGAAGATTGCTTAGGCAATGTTCCCACAGTACTTCATCACCTCCTGGCACCAAAGTGGAAACCATAGGGTCCAGGCTGGAAATCGCGTTTCCCTGGGTTAAGTTCCCACCTTCATCATTTGTTGGTATTACTGTGCACCTGGAGCCTCAGTCACAGAGGTGACAGCTTTCATGGTGCAAAGGGTTGCCAAAAAGGGCTGACAATATAAGCATAAAGAAACAAGCAACAGAGAGATAGGCAGAAAGGAAAACATGACTGAAGAGCAAGTCTATGAAGGTGTCCTGGGTTCAGCCACAACATTTTTAAGTAATCCTGAAGTGTTTTCAAAATTGTATAGTTGTAAAGGATATCACTAAAGGCTTTAGAGAAGACAATTTAAGAAGCAGAAAAAATTTGTATGGACCAGGGCTTTCAAGCCAGTCTCCTGTACAGCTCTCATCCAGGAAGAGAGACAGAAATATCCCCTCTAGAAACACCACCTCAGGAATAAATGAGTACAGATATGACAGACTAGAGATGGCAGGTTATGAGGAAGGGATGAAAAATGGTAGGGCTCACCTAATAGCTACAGGGCTAAGAAAATCCAGCTGTAATTCCTCATTCTGGCCATTTGCAGAATAGTGAGGGTAATAGGGACAGCCAGTTGTAAACTATTTTTGTCTCCATTCAGTTTTCTATCTCCTGTTCTCAGAATTACCAAGGCAAAACACAACATACACTAAAATAAAATGGGGAAACTTGGAGCCTTATAGCCAAGAAACACACCTCAGCAGAAGATACAAATAGGCTGAGTCTCCCAGAATAACATTTCTAATATACTAAGCAAAATGAGGAGTAATGCCACTGCATCCTGATGACACAGATGCTGCCTCTTCTGTACCTGTCATACTACTGGATTTAGGAGTACAAGCAGCATTGCTCTGGAAGACTTCTAAGTCTGACGGGAAGGGGACAGGAAGACTGCAAAGGTCAGCAACACAAAGCTGAATAAAGTCTGAGTATGCAATACTCTGCTGCAGAGCAGCAACAAAGATGAAAAGACTGGAGAGAGAACCTGTGGTAAATGGACAGTATTGCTTTTCAACTCTGATAACACCAGAAATGGAGAGGAAGAAGGGCATGAGGGAAAGAAAAAGCCAGGGGATGATGTACCAGTCACAAGACCTCACTGTGCCTGGGAGCACGCGCCTGGGTGTTCACTGGCATCTCTGCCCTCACCTAGGCTGGAATGTGGCTTATTCTATACCCGCCATTCATGAGCACTCACTGTCACACAACCACAGGGTACAGCAGAAACACTGCAATCCATCTGCAAAGTTTTTTGAAAGGTTTCTGCTCAGGCATAACTGGATTAGATGTGGAAGATGTGTTTCCACTAGAGAATAACCATCTTATCAGCCAACGCTGCATTTCTCAGCGGTCAAGTAGACACGGAGGCCTAGAAAATGCTCTTCTACAAGTGGTAATATAAATGAAGTTGCATCATTTGCACCGATTATCAAAGCAACAAGGAATTTTTAGCAACAAGAACAGAGGTGCTTAGAGCCTGCAGTCTGTGTTGATGATCAACTGCCAGACCAAAGAGCCCACACTTATATATATTTACCCAACTTTCTCAAAGCGATGGAGAACCCCTCACCACCCTCTGTACACGGCTCCAGTGGCCAGCACTTGTTCTGAATGTTCCTATCTTCAGTTTCTAGAGTCTAGAAATGCTCTAGAGTCTAGAGCCTTTTGTTCCACTGTTATCTGCCCCACTGAAAAGCTCTTACTCTGCCTGAAGCAGGAAAGTTGCAGATTGTGCTCAAGCCTTTCTCTCCGTCCTTTTGTCCTAGTGTCAAAAGAGATGCAGCTGTTGGATTACCCAACAATATGATACTTTTAATCTTTCATAAGTTTTCTTTCTTCTCCCCAAATACCTTCCCATTAAGCCTAAAATCAAATGGTTATTTTCCCAGACCATTCCCTTGTCAGTATTCCCCATCTCCCAACAGCTTCGCAGCATCCAAGAGAACTCCTGACAGGTTGTAAACCCCTCTGATTTATATTTTACTGATATTTCTCAGTGTGAAACTCAAATACATTTTTTTACCTAGTGTTTTCAGCAGCAAAGAGCAGCAAAGCATGATGGAGACAAAAGCACCCCAATAGATGGTACTACTAGAATTTTCTTTTATTTAAGCAAAAACCTAACTATTTTTCATCATTAGAGTAGAGCTAATAATACTTTACTACACTGGCTAGAGATTAGTTTCTTTAGGCTTGATAACCATGTTGAAAACCACAAGATAAGGGAGATTTAATTCTAAGTAGTGGTTGCAAACTCCAAACTTCGTGCCACATATGTAACTACTTGGAACCCTGGTTACACATGAAACTGGAAGCTATCCCATGCACAGATACCAGCTTGGAAAGCAGCAACTTCAATGGCGACAAAAGCCAGCTGGGACACAAGGGTGGCACTGGTACGTCACACATCAGCTAGCTCAAACTTGGCAACATGCTCATTCCTGTGGCTGTCGGTAGGAAGTTTCTGCCCTGTTTACCTGCAAGCATGTATCACAAGTAAGTATAAAAGCATATTCAGAATAAGCCTACTGAATTTCAAACTTCATTTGACCTATGTAACTGAGTGCTACAGCTAATCTAAACAGAGACAGACGTGGGCCTCCTGCGTTGCTGTTTTAACACCAACTATCGTCTTCTGATTCACAGGACTAGGTAGCACGAGGCCAAGGCCAGCTCTAGAGAGGCAGGAGAGCAAAACTATTTTTATGCTGTGTTGTAATTGAAAAGGAATTCCTTTTTTAAAAAGTAGATTCTATGGTTTTATCAGTGTAACTGAGAGCAAAATACAGTTCACAGTTGTAAGATAACAAAACGCTGTTAAAAGAGATTGTCCTGTGAAGAAAATGGAACTTGGAACACGTCAGATGAGCTGCAGAGAAACACTGAAGATTATACTGACGAATACTGTGTTTCACAAGTCAAAGCATAAATGATAGCTCACATACGGTATGCCAGAAGATGTGTTTGTACTAGGCGCAAACAGGGTGATGGATAGACTGTACTACAGACTCTCTTGTTCAAAATGTAAGTTGGATTTTGAGCCAGAATTTGAAGAAATATTCCTGCTTTGAAATATCTTAGGGAAGACGGACGTGTTTAGTAAAAGGAATGGATTTAGATAATTTATGTTTGTGTTGTGGTTTTTTTGCCTGTGAGTAATATAATAATCTTTCAATGAAAACATATCTAAAGCAGCTTCAGAAAAATCCCAAAGAAGACCAGGGCTCTATAATATCACCATTATTTACAGTATTTGATTCCCATAAGGGACCAGCCCCTTTATTTCACTATTATTTTTATGACATAGTTTATGAAATGTCATACTTTTATAACATCTATTAAAAGAATACCAGGGCTGAAAGGCCAAACACACGTGTTAGTAAGCACTGAAGTAAGACTGCCCTGCAACTTCAGCTCAGGATTTCTGTTGTGAACAGTGACTTTCTAATTTTCCCACAAGATTTTTCTTATATCACCATATATCTAAGTGTTTTACAAAAAATACTTTCATATTTAGAGCATCTCTGCAATATTTGGCATGTGTTACACCATTTCACAGGGGACAAAACAGGCAAAGTTGAATGCACAGTTTCTGTTGCCTCCTGATGTTCTACTGCAGGCACCTCAAGCTGAATTTCAGCACATTTCTTAAGCTCACAGCACAACTCCATTGACTTAGCTGCTGGTGAACACCCACCTCTCCTGCTGAATTCCCAGGTCTCCTGCATATCTGCACCACAAGACTTAAATGTGTTTGAGAAATTCTGATCTAACTTGCCCAACATCACACTGGTCATTCAAACCTAAACCACCTCCTCAAGAGGAATCCTCAGTGTCTGTAATTAGGAGACTGCTTTTGCCCCCCCCTCTCCTTTTCTCTCTCTTATCCACTTGTTCTATAACTTCTGCAACTACTTATACCAAGGCTGAATATCGTGCATTACAGAAATCAGCCTAGATCTCAGTCTTCCCTCTCCACTAGATAGACAGCTGTGTTCTAAAAGAGCCAGGATGTAACCATATAATTAAAGATAGCATCTGCACAGGAGAACTGAATTAATGTTGAAAATGCAATCTTATGTTCTAGCTTTTTTTAAACTTCTAGCAGCTTGATCTTTATAACCATAAAGCTCTCTTTAAAAGACTTAGTATTTTTTTTTCTTTTTTTTATATCAACTCAATTAAAAATTCATCAAAAAAATTAACTCACAAAAAACTCCACCAAATAGAGCAATTAAACCCAGGGCACAGTCCTCTAAGTGTGACTACAAGCTCCTGTAAGCTATTGTATTCTAGATCAGCCATTGGATGAGGAAAAATGCAGTCTCTTACAGGGCTCCTGAACTATCTACAATTAACAAACCTGCAAGTGATTGAGGAGTTCCCTGATGGTTATAAACCCTTCCTTTCTTTGCTGTCGCCAGTACCCATCACCCTTCAACCTCCAATACTCCTGCTTCTGCCATGCACCAGACCAGGCTATTGGCTCCTTCCTGTTGTCCAGGTGGCTGGAAGAAGGAGAATGGGTTCCTGAGAGTCCAGGAGAGATTCCCTGCCCTCAGGTCTCTCATCCATACCTCAACAGAAGGGAAAATCCTATTTGGTTCTTACATCCTTGGAGATGCTGCACTCAAACTAACTGTATGGGGAGGGCACCTGACCAGTGCAGGCAGGGCAGGGGAGCCCTGGTAGGACTGACTGTGCCCAGCACTGTGTAGCACTGCCAGCGTCTAACAGCCCTACAGAACATCAGACCAAGCCATGGGATGTCATAGAACAGCAGGAGCCACAGATGGCTGCTGCAGTAACACAGCCTCACTGATTCCCAGACACTGCCCTCAAGAATTGGAGAATCTCAGCAAAATAGTGTGGGAGACTAGTGTTTTTTTATTTTTTTCAAACAGGGATAAAACTCTGCATTTTCAGTAGCCTCACCCTGAGAAACAGCCAAGTTATTTTAGCTGAACTTTCCAGCTGTGCCAAATACATGGCATGGAAAACATCAGCTCAAAGATGACAGTGTAAGAAAACGATAGAACGATTTCCCCCTTCGCTTGTAACAGAAAACGTAAGGTGATCCCAACTAAAAGCACAGCTACCTGCTCCACTTACAACAGTATGCCTGCACAAAAGGAAAAAATCCAACCAAACAACCCCAAAAACAATTAAAAAAAAGCTATTTTTGCAGGTTTTGGTGACAATGCATGGGGGCATCTCAGGGCATCTGAGGACACCCATCAGCAAAGCCTTTTTTAGGGAGCTGAACTGGTTCATGAGTCTGAATACAAACAACAACTCCTCAAACAACACATATTTAGACTAAACTCTTGGCACATTACAACAAAAAAAGCTAAAGGATCACCACGGGAAGAATTATGGCCTAGAAAGCCTCATCGCTTTCTGAAGTTATCGTACAGCGAGTCTCTAGGGAAACTTCTACATTGTTTTTACAGCAAGAGTACACAGAAAATGTCTTCTCCTATTTTGGCATCTTTGCTGAAATGAGAAGCCAAATAATTTGTATGTTCACTGAGTGTTCATATAGAATATATACAAATTATTCAGTATCCTTTAGGAGGAGAAAGCAAGAAGGTCAAAATAACAAGAGGTTGGGAAGATGCCAACAAACTCCTGTCCTAGTTTATTTTCTAGACTTGCATTAATAATAGGTGTTTTACAAACAAGGAGTTGTCAAGTATCATTATTTAATATTCTTAAAAGATGAGAATTTAAATAAAACTGTAATCCAAACAGAACATTCACATTTAAGTTTTTTCTGAACAGTTAAAGTGCTGATGCCTGGGCCAGGCTTGATGTTTTCTATACTTGTCAGTTGTGTGCAAAGTTAATTTCACAGAAAAAGATGAGAACACAACTGATAGACCAGCTGAGAAAAACTTCCAAGCAGACCTACCAAAAGCCTTCTGCATGCAACAGCTTGGTCATTTTTCTTCAATTATATGTCTCTGATTAAAAAAAAAAAAAAAAGAAAAGCAAGATACTAACACCTTTACAAACCTGGTCTTAACTAAGAAGAGATGAAACACCCTTAGACATATTCTGTAAATACACAACTGTAAGAATACAAATACTGCAGAAAAATGTAAGGTCTTCCCAGAATCTATCTTGCTTACTACCTTCACATGGCCTGGTTGATTTTTCACTTCTGTTGTCAGGACAAGTGTTCATATTAAATAACTGTGAGTGTTGAGGTAGGAGAGAAGCTGGATTTAGAGGAGGAGGAGGTCTGAGATTCACACCCCGTGCACGCAGGAGCATCCTCCTCTCTTGCAGAAAGAAGCTGCCATTCTTCTTGGGAAGAACCAGAAGCACAGAACACACAGCTGGAGCACAGGGGAAAGAAATTTAGGAAGATAAAAGCACAAGGGGAGCTTAACTACCTCAGTGTTTATTATAGCAAACTGGAGATATAGGTCAGCCCCCTGTCCTGGAGTCCTCGGTGCTTCAAGACAGAGAAAATATTACAGATTGCTCAGACAGCACCAACTATGCAAGTAATCCACAGAGCCCGCCAAGGAACACATGTGTTTCAGGCATAAATCGTCCAATCTATTCCTTTCTGAATTAACATCTGTCATCATGACACTATTCAAAATGACTGAAGACTGGATCATATTAACAACCACACATTTTGGATAAATATTTACTGTTCAGATTTCTTTTATTTTCCCCAGTTTAAAGAAAAAAAAAATGCAGATAGCAAAATTCCTAGATCTGTGAAAAAGGAGTCTCTTTTCAGGCACTGATACAAAGCATGTGATTTCATTTACAAAATCAAATCAGTTTTTTTCCCCTCCTCTATGAGTCTTCACACTGTACATGGGTGAACTCAGCATCCTGTGGTGTTGCAATGCTTTCCAAAGGGCTATTCTGGGGAATTTTGTTATGCTGGAGGTTGCTCACCTCAGAGATTCCACGAAACCTTCTCCCTTGGGATGCAGAAACAGATCTGGCTAATTGTACCCCAGGAAAAGAAAATTTTCCCGTGACTTTTGCAGGCAACTGGATGAAGCAAATAATATACTTTCACTAAAAGCTTCTCAAGGGTATTACTGGCTTGCTATCCTGCTCCTCGAAGTCAACAAGCAGGTCATAGAAAGTGAAGGACAGGGGTCCCGAGAGACATTGTTCAGGGTGGTGAGAAGGCAATACAAAAGTGCAGCCCTGTCCTGGGCACTCCTTGGAAACAGAATATTCCTAGCCACTGGATTAAGTCTGTATTTCAGAAAAAGCTGTCAGCAGTCAGTGCTCACCTCTGCAAGTGTGTCGTTCGAGTATTATACACACAGATTTCTAGGAAATTACATCTGTCCAGGCTGATTTTATCTGGCTTCAGGTCCCAGCCCCTACATTCTACTATTTCCTATCAGCACTGCTTGAAAGGCCAAGAGAAATCCTGCATAGCAGGGAGCAGTGCCCCCTCCATCAGCAACTTCTCCTTCTAGCCTTTTACTCTCATGCTGCTTGAGCAGAACTTTACCAAGACACCAACTCTTGAATTTAAAACTTCAAGAGCAAATTCATCAAGCCTGTAGGGCAGATGTAGCAGAAATAATTACAGCCATATTAACGTGCTACCTTTTTTGGTTCTTTGCCTAGCTTCAGATATAGTTCTTCCTACTAAATTAAAAAGCTTTATAAGAAAAAAAATGTACCCCCTAGGTAGATTGAGAGACACTATAAGTAAATCTCCCCAAAATCTCATGCATAAGCTAAATAAATTGAACTCAAATCTCTTTGACTAAGGGAGGCTTTGCAGACTTCAAACGCTTTTGTAGTTCCTTACTGAAGTGTTAACACAGAACATCTTTATTCTACTAGCACTTGCATGAATAGTTGATACCCTCTGGGTAATGTTTCATTGTTGATGATATTCTCTGTTTTCCATGTGCTGGATTCACAAAGTACTGCTCCGGTATGGAGGAACATGTGCTGCACAAGTGGGCAACGCAATATCCTCAGTGAGCATGAGCTGCACTGGTGGTAAAGCCGTCTACATCTGGATGGAAGAGACACCCACATGTTTGCATGTGAGGCCAGGTGGAGATGCTGCTGTGCAAGCACTTACCTCTTCATTTGGTCTGCCAGGTGCCCAGTCACATGCGTATGGGACACTGAATATGTGTATCTTGGCCAGCATGCAACCACCAGGCTGTAGTGAGGGACAAAAGGCAGGACAGAGCCTCCTGGGTATTTGCGAGCTGGGGGAAATCTGTGGTCCAAGAGAGCAACACAGGCAATGGGGCAATTTTGTTAGCTCTGCTATTTCTGGAATTGTGTGTTTCATTAAGATCAGCATCAGATTTGGAAGGAATTTCTTTACATTGCCTCAGATATTCCAAACCTATATTTGAACAATGCAGCCAATCAGTATAACCTGAGTTTACATGCACTATGACCTTAAAATGCACCTTTCAGCATTTGCATAATATTGATGTCTGAATATTGTCAGTCTGCCAAATAGGGCAAGTGCAACATGAGCATCCTCCTGATGCTTTTTCAAGACAGCTACACTGGCTTTTCAGTTGGCCCTCACTTATGTTGGCTTTGTAGAAGAAGAGATCTGGAAAAAATACAACTCCTTAAATTATCTTTTTTTTTGACTCTGACTGAGTCACAGATCAAGACGGAAGGAGTGATCAAATATCTAGGAAAGGACAGCAACCGTCAGTTGGATAGCAGCAGACATCAGAAGAGATTAGAAGATGACAATTTTTGGAAGAACTTGTCTCAGGATAAAGCAGGACAGTGAGGCAATTCCAAAAAGAATGTCATAGAATGGTTTGGGTTGGAAGGGACCTTAAAGATTATCTAGTTCCAACCTATCGCCGGCAGGGACACCTCCCGTTAGACCAGGTTGCTCCAAGCCCCGTCCAACCTGGCCTTGAACACTGCCAGGGATGATGGGGCAGCCACAGGTTCTCTGGGCAACCTGTGCCAGTGCCTCACCACCCTCACGGTAAAGAACTTCTTCCTAATATCTAATCTAAATATACCCTCTTTCAGTTTAAAGACATCCCCCCTTGGTCCTATACCTAAATGCTCTTGTAAAAATCCCTCTCAAGCTTTCTTGTAGGCGCCCTTGTGGTACTGGAAGGCTGCTCTAAGGTCTGCATGGAGCCTTTTTTTCTCCAGGCTGAACAACCCCAACTCTCTCAGCCTATCTTTACAGCAGAGGTGCTTTAGCCCTCTGATCATCTTCATGGCCTCCTCTGGACTTGCTCCAGCAGGTCCATGTCCTTATGCGGAAGCTCCAGAACCGAACACAGTACTCCAAGTGGGGTCTCATGATAGCAGAGTAGAAAGGCAGAATAATCTCCCTTGACCTACTGGTCACACTTGTTTTGATGCAGCCCAGGATACAGTTGGCTTTCTTGTCTGCAAGTGCACATTGCTGTGCTATGTTGAGCTTCTCGTCAACCAACACCTCCAAGTCTTTCTTCTCAGGGCTGCTCTCAATCCATTCTCTTCCCAGTCTGTGCTTGGGATTGCCCCAAACCAGATGCAGGACCTTGCACTTGACCTTGTTGAACTTCTTGACTTCAAAATGTCCCAATCTTGTCAAGGTCCCTCTGGACGGCATCCCTTCCCTCCAGCGTGTCAACAGTACCACACACCTTAGTGTCATTGGCAAACTTGCTGAGGGCACACTCAATCCCACAAAGATGTTAAACAGCACCACTCCCAATACTGACCCCTGAGGAACGCCACTAATGACTGATCTCCACATGGACATCAAGCCGTTGACCACAACCCTTTTTAGTACAATCATCTTGCCAATTCCTTATCCACTGAGTGGCCCATCTGTCAAATCCATGCCTCTCCAGTTTAGAGATAAGGATGTCCTACTAGGGCAATGATTCAGTCTCTTCAGGGGGTAAATTATGCTTGGGTCTTTTCATTCAAGAATGATGTGAAGGAAGAGGAACTAAAGAAAAATAAAAATTCATCTGGAGCTCTCCAATTTTTCACATCACAGCTAGGATTACTGAGCCAGAAATGAAGACGATGCTGTCTTGGCAGATGTGGGATAAAGGTTCTTTAAGGACTACCAAATTCTAGAATGAGTAATGCTTCTTATCTTTTAATAGGAAGTGTAGTGCAAGGAAGACTGGAGTTAGGTAATAGCAAGCAAAGCAAGGGAGAAAAAAAGACAAAACCCATGCACAGTGTGGGAATGAATGGAAGGACATGCACATCAACAGTTTTAATTTTAAGGAGAAACTATCTAAAATTGGGGTAATATATTATTCCTACAAATATAGATACTTCACAAAGTTTTGATACCTGGAATTTTTGATCCAGAAAATAGTGTAGCTACAACTGTTTTTTTTCTTCACCTGCTCCAGAAGCTTTGATGAATATGGCTACAAACTTGTGGATACTGATGATGATCCTGTCCAGGTGAACAAGTTTTAATGTCCAGAGTGCATCCATCTGATAATACTAAATGCTGTGAAGGCACACTGCAATGGCAACAGCTGATGCTTGACAGTATACTTACAGACACACTAAGTATGTCTGGGTGGGAACAGCTCTCAGCTATGTAGCGACCTGCCTAATCTTATTATGCTGTTGCATGCAGGTATGTATGAAGGGCAAGCTCCAGCCTGCACTTCCCATACCATCAACCTTCCTTTAGGAACCTGACCAGGAAGTCTCCCCACAAGGCCCATGTTGAAATCTGGGTCAGTTGTCTACTGAGGCTCCTGTAAAGTCCTCACCACAGTGCTACCTGAAAGCTTGTTAAAAGCTATACAACACAGAACGAAGGTCTTCTCCCTTTTCTGATCAGCAAGGAAAAGATTTTATATAGTATATTTATATATTTACCAGCTTCTTTTCTAACCGTGACTGGAGAAAAACTGGCTCACTTTCTTTCATAGGACACCAGTGTTCATACTTTTCCTTACATCTTCTGGAAATGGCTCTGATCTCATAGGCCAGTCACAGAGAAGGATTTATTTTTTCACATACAAGTGTTCCTTGGTTCCCTTGGGCCATTCCAATCAAAGCCCTGCGCTGGAGGACCAGGTCCTGACCATGGGAGCACAACCCCTCAAGCAGTATGCACTAGCTTTCTGCACAGCCAGAGAGAAATCAAAACCGAAAAAAGTCAAAGTTGTCCCAAGAATCATTCCAGAAAGACAAACTAACTCCCAGCTACTCTTTGTCAAAGGAATACAGAATATTCTCCACAGAATACATCATGCAGACTCTCCCTCCTCTTCTCAGTCCAAGACTTGGTAGGAGCCAGAAGAGCCTGCCTCATCTTTTTTCACTTTATTGCAAGGCAATTGCTTCAGCATTTAGTAACGGTTCAGCTGCCTTGACTGAAGCACTGAACCATCTTGATGATGTGATAAGGTATTCTCTGCTATCAATTCCCCCTAAAATCCCCCCCGGCTTTGTGAGTAGAAATGGCCTTTTGCACTGTGTGCCAGGACCACAGGACAATCACCACTGAAAAGCTCTTTTTGCCTCTTTCCCAGTGCAAGCCTCATCATGTCCTTTATGCACACCGGCTGCCTTACTCATCAGCCATGCCTTCCTATATAATACTTCCAAAGGGATTAGTTATTAATGGCTATTTAAGTGAAACCTCAAATTTGTGAGAGAAATGGGACAACCCTTAAGCTAACTTCCGAATTCAAAAACTCGTTTATAATGGAGCAGCAAGTCCAGCTTCTGTCCCACTCCACTCAAGTCCAAGGAGAGCAGGAGGACAGAAGGCAATCCCTACCCAGGCATATTTCTAAGCAGATGGGCTAGAGCTCTGTCTCAGCACAGGATCAGGCATCGTGAATCTGTAACCAAGCTTTGCATTCATAATGCATTAAGACAACTAGTGGTGGATTTACAGCACCACCAAAACCAGATGAAGAATCTTTCTCACAGTCCTTTAAAAACTGGGAAGACTAACTGTATAACATACTTTAAAGCAACAAGCCCCTGGGAGGAGGGAAGGGAAAGAAAATATTTACAATTCAGAAGCAGGCTCTGGAGTGAAAATGCGAATGGCAGTGCCCCCTCCATTCCCCACAGGCAAGTGGGAAAGGACTGGAAAAAGCAGGTTCTCCCTCCCTAGGCCAGACCCAGAGAAACTGCCTGCTCAAGTGCTGGGCTCAGGTTCCAAACAAGTTGGAAATACATACATGTGGATGAAGCTTTACTTGGGGTTGGGCAGCAAGGACAGATTTACAGCCTCACTATTTTTCTCAAGCCAACAGGAGGAGCATGGTGGCTCCCACGTTTTTTTCAGGCATGCAAAACAGCCCACAGGCAAAGCTGGTTCATAATCCGAGGAATCTATGGTGTACTATGAGGCTATGACGTTCACAGTCTGCCCTAGCAAACACGTAGCATGACAAGGCCATTAACTAATGGAAGAAGAGAAGCTCTAAACAAAAGCTCAGCAGACAGCAAAGGCTCTGGCATCAGTCCGGCCTTGGCTCTATCACAGTAACAGAGGCTGATCAAGGCAGGAAGTATTGTGACATACATTTCAGCAGGACTAGAAGTAACCTGTTGACTTAAAGCAGAAATGTAGCTCCCAAATAAAAGGTTAAAAAAATATGCTCTGCTGCCACATCTACAAGATCTCCAAAGCAGTAGCCACATGCTGTAACACACAAGGAGGGGTTATGTCGTGCCCACTGCTGGAGTCTCAACATCTGCTGGAGGATGACTGCTTTTCAGATGGCACCACTGCTGTGTGCGAGTTGCCAGAGGCATGCCCCTGCAAGGGACAGACAGCCAAACTTGGCCTCGCTTGCAGGCAGGTGCTCACTCGCTCCTATGACTTTCACTATCAAAGGGAGCTTCAAGGTGCTGCAGGCACTCACTGCACAAGTGACGACTCCTGGCAACGGCTGCTGAAATTCCTGCTAGAAACATCCGCAGGCTCATTATTACATGTGAAGGAAGCTTGTGAGCTGCCAATTTCTAGTTAAACCTTTGCCCTCACTTGGCTTCTTTACCACCATGTGCCAGATGTTCAGGGAAGTGAGTTCCAGCAAGCAAGATTGCTCCTTCTGATTCACTAATGATGGGCAAAAAACCACCCTGGAGTCAGCGTCAGCATCAGGATGCGATGGCTGGTTTGCATAATTAGCACTTATAAACTCTTCCGTTTGTTTCAGGAAGCATCTACTCTCCATACAATAGAGAAACTTTCAGCTTTTGACCATTATTTTAGTAGAGAAGAGCAGTATATGGCCAAACTACCCTCCCCTTATAATTCCCTTGGTACTTTGGGTATCCAGGCAGACCCTCAGTCACTGAGAGACCCAGGGTGATAGCAGTGAGAAGCAGGGTGGATCACATTATATATGGGTAATGCCTCTTGGCAAAAAGAACAGTCCAGGAGAGAACGTATCTGTTCTGAGTGACTGCACATGAATAATTCACGTCTGGGGATGCATTAGGAGCAGCACTTTCACCAGAGGAGGGATGCTTGGAAGTGCAGCAGGCTCTTACATCAGTGATTGCAAGTCAGTGCTGCCAGACCAGTCACCACAGACACACGAACAACCCACATCTGTGACCCTTCTGCAGTAATCATGGGTTCATGCAACTGCAGGCTGTGGGACTCCAACCCACTTCCTTTCCACTTATATATTGACATATTAGTCAGCATGGTGCAATACTCCCCCTCTGCCAACCATGTCATCTTACCCCATTCCACAGTTCTTTCCCTGCTTTTTTGCAACAAGTATAATTATCTTCTCCTTCAGTTTATTCTAATACTTGTCAAATGACTGAAATCAGATTACCAGGATTTTAGTTGCTCAGATTCACCCATCTTTCCCCTTCTTAAAGACAGCTCTATACTCCACAATGATATAGTACTGTGCCCTAACTTGTAGCAAGACTTGCAATTTTTAGTGCCAGCTCACCCAGAACTCTATGACGGAGACTACCTTTATTTTGCTACTGATGTTGGATATTTAGCCAAACTGGTCCTTTTTCTAGATTAATCTTTTCTCTCAAGCTTTTATTTGCTTCCAGATATTTCTGGTTTAGTGTGAAATAAAAAACGAGCTTCTTTTTTTTTTTTTTTTTTTTTTTTTTGTTTATATTCTAACTGCTCCTCTTTCAGGACATAGCAGCTCCCAGGGCACTGAGGCATCATGCAAATCTCCAGGAGGCTGTTGCACCAGACTGCATGTAACACACCAAATCCTCTGCCTCACTGTTCTGCTGCTGCTTCTGCATCACACTGATTCTTTTTCCTTATAACATCTCCTGAAAATCTTTCTCTCTACAAAGCACTTACCCCTTTCGCGGTATGCAAATGCTGCCAGAAGACTAACATAACACAGAGCAAATCCTTCTCAGCTGCAGGGAGAATAAACTTAATCTGATCACTGACCCCAGCAATAAATAGCCATTCACTTTCATTTACTCTCTCAGATAAAGTCCCTTTGATCTCGCTTACTCAAGAGAGGACTAAGCAAAGATCTTAGTACCTGGCCCAGAATCTCCGGTCAGGCAGGTCCAAGCGGCTCAAGGCCTGGTGTCTGAAATCTCATACCCAGCCTGTGACTGTACCATGAATGCATGCAGTTGCCATCAGCATTCAGGGGCAAATGAAATATCAGAGGGGAGAGTTCAGACCATTTTATTTGAGAAATGTGTCCACTTCCACAGCAGTCATGTTCTTTAGCAGGATGCTTCCATCTCCCCTATCTTTGTCCTGAGGTCAGACTCCTGACTGTAACCACTGGTTTGCAGTGGGGAGGAAGTTTTGCAGAGGGACAGGCCTACGTCAGAAAAGGAATAAGCAACAGTGGCATACAGAGTTGCCAGGTCAAGCAAGTGCCTCTAGATGAATCCAGGAAAAGAAGAAACTCCCTTTTCTCTGGAAAATGAGCTTAGAGAGAAATAGAAATGCCCCATAGAGAGCACTGGGCAGGCATTTATCATTTTAAACTTACTACACACTGATAAAATACTAACACTCACTACTAGAACAAACAGACGCCTACATCTTATTCCCAGGGCACTGTTAGTTGTCCATCAGGTCATTTCTTCTAGCTAAGAGACAGCTCTTTTTGCATTGGTTTCCACAAAAAAGGCAGCTGTGCTAGCCACCTGCTTGCAGCTAAAGCCAGTGACAGCAAGATCCCAGCCTCAAATAGAGAGAGATCAGACTAGAGAGAATAAGACAGATGTTTTCCAGTCACCTGGACTGCATCCCAAAGCATTCAGTGAACTGGCTCAGCTGCCTCAAAACTCAGCTATGATTCCCTTTGGGAATTTGTGTAGAACAGGTAGGGTGTCATAGGATTGAAAAATGGACAAAAGCAGTACCTAGACTTAAGAAGGTAAGAAAAGGGAAGAAAGTTGATTTATGATTTCAATTCTCAGAATAGCAGGATTAATTATTTACAAGCACATGAAAAAAAAACCAATCCCAAACCCACAAAGATTGAGTAGCAGCCCAGGTGGATTTGTCAAGAACAAATCATAACTGAAAAAAATAAAGTATTTCTTTATACAGGGAAAACAGTATTATAGGAGAGAAGCAAGACATGGACTGGAATTCAGTAAGGTTTCTGACATATCAGTTTCACAAACATGCCAAAAAATGTTATAAATGATACCACATATAATATTACAACTTCAGAAGTGGAAAAAAAAAACCAACAAAAAAACCAAAAAACAAACAAAAAAAAAACCCTATCTAGGAGGAGTTCCCAGTGGGTTCACTGTAGAAATGGAAGGATGTTCTTACTTTGGGATCTGCCTAGGAACCAGCTTTGTTTAGTTTTCATTATCAACCTGGAGGGTGAAATAAAAAGTGTGTTTATTAAACTGCAGAGGACATGAATCTGGAAAGAATGGCAGGTATGCTGGAAAGCTCTGCCAAAGGAACTTGGCAAATTGAAGGAGTGTTTTGGAAGAAAGAATCGGTAGCGACAAGAGCATGGTGCTGCTCTTTGGCAGGAAGCATGAACAGCACAAGCACAGGGGGCAGAGCTGGGAAGGATAATGCTTTTCAGTTCTTCCTGAGACCTGGAGTCTCAAGGAACTGGACACTCACCTTCAGTCCTATGCCACTGTGGAAAACACAGTCAAAACAGCGGATGTATAAAGAATGAGAACTGCAAGGCTAGTGAAATAGTTGTTTGCTCCTCTTTAATTGCTGTACTCTGGACAT
This sequence comes from Nestor notabilis, assembly GCF_000696875.1. NCBI lineage: Eukaryota > Metazoa > Chordata > Aves > Psittaciformes > Psittacidae > Nestor > Nestor notabilis. Next base: position 46,777 of record NW_009921536.1, on the reverse strand, counting down.
TTTGGGGCACTACTCTAAAAAAAGGATGAATCAACTGCAGGCATTCAAAAGAGCAACAGGAATTGAGATCTGGAAAACATTACCTACAAGAACTGAAAATAATGGAGTGCTTATTCTAAAGAAATGGAGGATAATGAGGCCAACCACAAAACCACTGAAGTAACATGCAGTTGCAAGACGCTCAAGTTCTTGCTGCTTTCTGGCAAGCTGGGCACTGAAGCACACAGTTAAGACTACTGCATTTTCTCTCCCCAGTCTTCTAGCAAGTTTTAACAAAGTATTCACTGCATTTTTCCAAGAGCAGGGGATACCACATCAGAATCCAGTGACGACAGCATGACTGCAAGCATCAGGTGGAAATTCAATCTGTTTTGAAGTAAACCAATCCATCCTTAGAACTTCACACTACACACTAGGAGTCCCTTCAACTGCCTTCTGGTTGCAGGGCGATGACACTGCCAGGGCTTTCCCTTGCCCAGAAAGAACAACAAGAGCATGACATAAACCAAAGAAAACTACTTTTGACTCAATTATTCATGTTACGAAAGCCCGCTTGTGCTTGCCCAGGGCCTGACAGGTAACTTCATCTGTCTGGTACCAGGAAAATAATTGCAAGTTGGTGCCAGTGTGAGACAAGAGCAAAGTATGAGCCCTTAAGGCCATCTATGTAACAACCGACTACAATATATTCCCAGACTTTCATTCTGTATATGGTGAGCTGCCAACCTCCTCTCTCTGTCTCTAAATACAGGATATAACATTCCATCCTCTGAACATTAATCCATTTGTCTGGTTATGTGTTGAAAAATGATTAAAGAAGACTTGAAAACAGATATATAGGATTTGTAAAACAAGTATACCCAAATAGAGGTCATTTATTCTGGATTTCATGACAAGAGATAAAGACAAACCATCAACTGAATGAGAAGTCACAATCTGATTCCATTTAGGATGGGTGAACTGAGAACAACCCTGACTAGTAACAGGTCCATGGTACTTCAGAAGGGCACTAATGCAATGGACTGGGACAAAATATTTACATGGGAAAAGCAGAGGATTTACCATTTCAGTGTGTTAAGACTAGACTTGATACTATTCTTCTGTGATACTTCAGCCAAACACAAATCATGAATCTCAGTGCAACAATAACTGAGCAAAATATGACGGCTTGTGCCATTTAGGAGGTCACATGAAGTCTGGATTATGGCCTTTTCAACAAGTTGTGCGGGCTCCTGTGCCGTCACATCCTTATCCCCAAAATCCCATTGCTTCCCCTTGCCACTGCTGTTTTCCTTCCTCTGCTCTTAAATCCGGAGTCCATATACCACACAAAAAACAGTCCTTTCATATACTCTTTAAAATAAAAAAAAATTAAATTGTACACACTAACATAATCTTGAATAGAAAGCCTCATCTGTGATGCAAGGCCAGCTTACAGACAGATGTCTTTGTAAAACATATTTAATTAAAGCTGAAATCCACGGAGGTAAAAAAAGCCATCACTTAAGTGCAGCAGGACACACACAGGAAGTCTCCTCAGATCAAAACATGGCAAATATGACTGTGATATAATGTCTGCCCACCATTTCTAATTAGGTGACCTTCACAATGTCAGCTGACAATGTTCTTACCACTTTCTCCTTGTAAACAATGTATTTCAGCCACTTGAAATCCTGCCATTTGAATCCTGCCAGAACAAACAGGGAATCCTTCTCATACTGCTCCATTTTCTGGATTGCACCTTCGGGATATGTGATCCGGAGCGTTGTCTTGCCACCCACATCTTTTTCAAAGCCCTTCACTGGCGCAGAGTTCAGCCTGCAAGGCAACCAGAGAAGACACTGCCATGGATTCCCACTTACACTCACGTATGTTAATGATACAGCAATGACTGCTGGGCAAGAGCTCCCTGTACACAGCTGTTAGAGCAGCAAACATTAACTCTTGTAGTTCTTCATCACAAATATTTGTGAAGCTTTATACCAAGTCACAACAGTTTAATTAGAAGCTATTTAAATTATTTCATTGAATGTAATGCAAACCATTTCTGCACATCCACTTGAAGCTTTGGAAAAGGAAACGGAAAAATACTATCCTTGCAAATTTAGAGTTACAAACTAAGCATTAATATTTTGTCATCGCTCTGGTGCATGGGGTTATCCCTCTCTAGGTGCACTTGCCTTTGTTGAAATTCATTAACTTCTTCCCTGCCTGTCCAGGTCTCACTAAATGTCAACACAGCCTTCTGGTGTATCAGCCATTCCTCCCAGTTTTGTATCATCGGCAAAGCTGTTGAAAGTACAGAAAGCTGTTGAAAGTACACTCTGTCCCCTCAACCAGGTCACTGATGAGTAAGTTGAACAAGACTGGACCTAGTACTAACCCCTGGGGAACACCTCTAGCTACAGGCCTTCAGCTAGATTTTGTGTTTATTACCTATGAGGATGTTATGGGAGAAAGTGTCAAAAGCCTTGCTGAAGTCATGGTAGACAACATCCACTGCTCTCCCCTTATCTACCCAGCCAATCATTCCATCATAGAAGGCTATCAGATTGGTCAAGCATGATTTCCCCTTGGTGAATCCATGCTGACTACTCCTGATAACCTTCTTTTCCTCCACATGCTTAAAGATGACAACCACGGATGGAGGTGAGGCTGGTCAAGCATGGCAGTTTAAGCAAACTGATCTCATGCTCCGAACTGAAACTGGTTTCATGCTCCAACCTCAGTCCAGAGCTTACACTGCTCATCTTACCTGCAGTGAGATTGTTTAGGGAACAAAACCAGCTAATAATTTTCAAGAAAACCCAAAGGAAGAATCTTCACCCAGTTTAATTCCCCAAACTGGCCCATCCAGAAGGTGAGCTGCCTGCAATGCCAATGCAAAGAAGACATTGGGCTGCATAGTTCGCTAAGGCTCAGAACCACTGCAGTCTTGCTGACTCGGGGGGCTTTCTGCTGTGGAAGTGCATCCCACTCTGAAAACACCCAAGCACACACAGCTTTACTCTTGGGCACAGAGATTTCTAAGGGAGTGCTATGTATTTAGCTGTGTCTTTGTTAAAAATACTCCTCAGGGACAAAGTTTTTTCCCTTCAAAAAACCAAACTGCTCTGGCATTAACAGCAATGATGACTTTCATAACACTGAAGTTATTCAGAACTTCTATTCAAAACTAGAAACCCAAAGCTGAGGAAACGTCATGTAACTTGGAATACAAATCTTGCTGACATCAAACAGCAGCCCCTGATGGAACAGCATGGCCTGCTTGAATTATTGCAGCCTTCTTGACTTGGGGTAGTTCAATATACTGGAAAGTGCTTATGGACTGCAAATTTTGCCATGTAGGAATGTTAATGAGGATGTGAATTTGTCTTTTTCAGCTTGGGTAAGCATTTTAGGTGGGAAACCTTTTAGTAGAAGAAAATCACTGTACCCAATCTGAAATCCTATTCAGAATTAAGGAGAATAAATTCCTTTGTATTTTTAAGTAAAAATGCTTTTTTCATCATTAGGAATAAAAAATTAAAGGGAAAACAACTTAAAAATTGGCACCACCACCATTTATACAGGAGATGAAGCCGTTTTTTGTGGTTTATAAACCCTTGCTTTATGCCTGACTTGAAGGTATCTAGACCTGACTGCCTGCAAAAACAGTGCTCCCAGCCAGCCTGATTCATTGCTTTTTCGTCTATTGCTGACAGTGCATTCACACATCACTCACTTTTGCTATAGGCATTATTTAAACTTCAAGGCTTTGCATCTCTCTGGGGTAGATGACCCTACATAATGTAAAAGCATGTGGCTCCAATGGTAACAGAGACAAATATGATGAAGTGCTATGCAAAGAAAGCTAGTTACACATATTTTCATCTGTTGTCTTGAAATTGAGAGGAAGGTTAGTGTCTGCAGTCATTTTAAATGTCAATGTATAGCTCTCTGGCAGGGTTGTCTCCACTCCCAGCTGCTGGGTTCGCTGTTTTTCTGCTTACCTTGTTAAAGCTCCCCAAACTTGGGACCCCTACTTTTTATCTAGACAGGAAGCAAAACAAATCATTTCCCTAGGTAAAATGAACTCAGGTCTCCAGTAAAGGGCCAGAGTGTGAGCTGCTGACAGAGTCCTAGTGATGGAGCCCTGCTAACCAGCCAGCACTGTCAGCCCCATGGTCAGTGCCCCAGAGGCAGTGCAGGCAATGGAGCAGGAAATGTTTTGGCAGCCACAACCTATGTTCACAAAGGTGAACACTACACAGCTTGAACTCCTTCTCAGGCAGGATATGCTGGTGGTTAGAAACACAGCTAAATCTCACAAAACTTCAGCTAGGATGCCAGGCCTCTTGGTACTGCCCATGGACAGGCAGTCTTCTACATCAGAAATTTCAGAGTGTTTTTCTGTCTGTGTTTGCTGATAACATAGGAGCTTAGAGACACTAACTCCCAACCTTGGCACCGCAAAGACCCTCTCAGATATAAAAGTATCATAATCAGGTAAATCCCTATTTCATTCTAAACAGCTGTTTTAAGACATACACTTGTTTTTCCCCTGTCTACAATCTACTCTGAGGAGGCATTTTAGAGCACTGACGACTGACTGCTGCAAGAAGCTCCTGCCAGGTAATCAGCACGACAGTGGGGAATAACATCTGCACTGATACCCGATAATATCCACTTAAAGAAAAACAGTAACTAACTCATTCCAAACTGTTTTAGAACTGTCAAAGCTGATTGGAATTTCTTCACCACAAGATCAAAATTTCTTGCTGCAATTAGCAATCCTCACATGGTAACACGAGGCATAAAAAAACTCCATATCCTGCCGAATCACTCCTGTGGCTGCAAATGTATCACATTTTCCGCTTCAAAATTCACTTCCTAGGTCCCAAAATCTGATCCTTCAAGAGCATTTTGCAACTCATAAAATAGGATGCTGTAGCACAAGGGAATTCCCCAGCTTCCACAGGAGTTAAGAAGCAGTTGGATACATTTAAGAAGTCTGTTCTCACCTCTGCAATCCCGTGTCCAAGCACCTGGCTTCATTTAACCTTTACAGTTGACTTTTCTCTCCTTTATCCATCCCACAAACAGCACAGGTGCTTAGCTGCCCTCTTATCCCCTCAGCTTGCAAACTGACTTAGATTTACTGATGTGGAGAAAAAAGGTTGAACTTTTCATTTGGAAATTAAATAGTGGACTTTCTGATGTAAATCTTAGTGGGTGGCTTAGTCCAGATGGATTGAAACTGTTCTCTTGCTACTTTTTGAACAGTCTGAGCCCAAGAAAAGGCTGTACCTGAATTTTAGCTCAGCTCAAATAACTGGAAGTCACCAGACTATGACGGGTAGTAAGAGCTCTTTGCCAACAACTGATAGTGGGATGAACTAGGAGAAGGGCTGTAAAGGCTTCATCCTCTTCTGAATAGTCATCCCTGTGTCTGGAGCACTGCTGGGAAGCAGGGAACTGTTCACAGGAACAAAGGACTGAAAGAGATCTTCTTGGCCTTTTTGTCCAGAGTTAGAGGGTATTTATTACTCTGTGTATGTTCTATTCTTTCCTCATGTGCCCATTACTAGCACATGGGAGAGAAAGGAGACCATGCTAAATGATACCTTCACTGTGCCTTAAATTCTTTTACTAATCTCTTTCTTTCTTCCACCTTAGTGAAGAATTTGCTATTTGCCACCATGTCTCATGGTTGACTAAAGTTCAGAGAGATGATATCAGCTACATTCCCTTTAATACAAAATCAGTTATCTCACTAAGTTAAAAAAACAACCTAGACTATGTTAAACTAGCTTTTATAAACTTACACTGCGGTTTATCCCACTTTTCGTATTTACCATTGTAGTATTTTGTTACTCATGACTCAGAACCTGCTATAAAGTTCTGCTTTTTTTTTCAAGTTAGACTAATGGGTCTGTAGCTCCCTAGAGCATGTCCCCCTCCCTCCTACACACACTCTCTCTCACTCTCCATTAGTATAGCTATTACGTTTGTTAATCTCCAGTCACCCAGAACACCTCCCTGACTTGACAGATTTATGACTAAGAGTTAAGACTAGACCTGTGATTTCACATATCAGCATGTTTTTCAACCATTCTGAGATGGCAATAATACAGGTCTTCAGCAAAACCAAGAAGTCCTAACTTTCACTGTGGTCCTTTCCACTCCTATGCCACTCTACTTCTGCTCCCATATCCAACATCATCACCTCAGCATCCTCTGTGAAACAAAGTATTCACAATTTCTAGGGTTCACCTACAGGTGTTTAATCATTACTGAGTCCTCACTCATGGAGGCTTACTGCTTCTCAAGACCCTATGCTGCAGCATTTAGTTCTTCCCATCCTAACTGCAAAGCGTTGGTCTTGGGGAACGCTACACATGTATAACCAATAATACTTCCCTAAGCTACCTAGGGGATACATCTGGGAGCAGATCTAACAGTACATTTTACAGCTTCACCACCTAAGGGCATCACAAAAGCAGCAACTTTTAAAAGGAGCTATGAAGAGCAGATTCAAGTGGGATCATAGGAGAGACAGCATTCCTAAACACCTGTGGAAAACGGAATGCTTGAGGAGTGCCTTCACCATTTGATGTGCTCACCATTTATAACAAACGTTTATATGCTCTTGGGTTTTTTTTTTCCCCTCCATATATTAGTTAATGTTTCCATACAAATGGATATTGCCACTAGTGTAGGTTTAACACTTGCCTGCATAGCATGGGAACTGATAGGGAAACTGAATATATGACAAAAAACTGTGATGCCAAAGACTCACCTGACAACAACATCATAGTCATCGATTTTTAACCCCAATGACTTATTTGCAAGTACTCCACCATTTCCCACAATAATACATCGCCGGCAGCTGAGACTGTGGAAGAAACAGAGAAAAGAAGTGATTTTTGTAACATGACTTCAAACATACCAAGCTGCATATATTTAGTTTGCACCTATCTATGAGGAAACCTTTTGCAATATTAAGAATTAAGGGGAGGACAGAGAGACACTTGATCCCCAGCTCACCCCATCATGCCCAGGCATTACACGTGATAAACTGCTTTCAACACCTCACACCACGTGTGGCCTAATGAGATGAGCTGTCAGGACAAGCAGCTCCTCTTCCCCCACACCCCTGTTATGATGGGCTTGAACCAAACCCATCTGTTTACTTAAACCTTCTCATTATTCATTTAGCACTGAAATAACAATAAACCAAAAGCTTAGTAAGGAAGTCCTCTCTCCGAGCAATTTTTTGAGTGCAGGCAGATCTTGCCAGCTTATCTGGGGTGTGCTCACCTTGCTGAGTGCAAAATTGCTGCAGTCATCATGAGACTTCAAGAGACAGAAAAACACTAAATGGATAGAGAAAGGACACCCCACTCCCAGTCCTATCCAGTAGGAAACATATATAGAGACACAATGGGTGACGAAGGGGAAGGAAAATAATCTTAATTAACAAAGAAACAGGAAAGAGAAGGAAGAGAACAGTTTCTTGTGGAACCGCAAGTCATGAGAACTCTCTGCAGCAGATGTTAAAAAGTGATTTTGTTTTGAAGAGAGAGAGAGGACTTCTTTCCAGCCATCTAATCCCAAACGCAGCTGGCTCTTCTGGCAACGTGCCTCCACCTCTGGTAGTTCACTGAAGGAATACGTGTCTGCAGAGCCTTTTTCGGAAAGGGTCCAAGGCAATCAGTTGTTTGGAGCAGAGGCCTTCCTAGTCCCAGGCACAGTCAACTCATCTCTCCTAGGCTGTCATTGCTGTGATCAGTCTAAAGATCAGCGTAAAGAAAGCTCTACTTATGTGGGGTCTGTCTTTGCAGAGTGGGGCTGGAGCACACGTAAAGACTCTGCTAAACCACTGAAGGTTATCCTGCTGACAGAGCCATTAGCTGGAGATATGTGCAGAATTAAGAGCAGCAAGAAACGCTCAGGAACAGCTTCCCCAGACCAGATAAAGTTTCACTGCAGTTCCCAGCCTTTCCAGAAGAAAAAACCTCCTTAACAAGATGGACATGCTAACACAGTGTTCGTATCCCTAAGGGCTGAAGAAGTGTGGGTGTTTGTGATAATAAAATCACAATAGAGAAAGAACTTTACAGAAAATGGCACAGAAGAAAAAAGCACAACACTGTTCTAGCATCAAGGAGAAAGCAGAGACAAGTTCTGGTTCAAGCAGAATGTTGTGTCAAGAAGGAAGGAAAAGAGTCAGCCGCAAGTACACCCAATTGAGTGACAAAGATGTAAACACCTTTGTCAAAACCTTTTAGGAAAAGATTCTGCAGAAGGGGAAAAAAGACAGTTCGGTTCTGGCCAAGTGAAATTTCATATGAAACACTTGTTTGATGATTACAATAAGAAAGTTTGACCTCATAAACAATAGACTGTTCGGTGAAATACTATAATTTCTCTACCCAGTTGTCTCTAGGCCATGACTTTTCTTAATTTTACATTTTGAAGAATACTACCATGCTGAAACCCAAAGGCTGCAAGCTGTAGACACTCCCTTCTACTTTCCCACTTACTGTTAGGATGCTAGCTCTAACCAACTTTGAATACAGATGTGTTTGTTTCCGCCTCAAACCACTTAATCGCATTCTTCCCTTTTCTGCTAAATTAAAGCACCATCTACTGTTAGTAGTCCCTTCCACATCTGCATGTGATCCACTTACTGACAAACCAGTGTCTAAACATCTGCCTCTAGGTGGATAATCAGTCAGTGGGCAGACTGGTGAGCATGAGCCGCTACACACAAGATAGAAGAACCAGTTCGACCAGCCAAAGCTGTTCCAGTAGCCACTTGCTATGGCCCAGTTCCTGCATGTATTGACTAAAGACCATTCCTAATTTTCTCTTGACCACACAAACCAGAGCGAGCTCATCACATCTCTTAGGATATGGCAGCTCTCCTAGATCTTGACTCACATTTGCAGCACATCTCTGAACCATTTTCAACTTCTCCCCAGATCTCCAAAGCAGTGACTCTAGAAGACCAGCATGCAGAGCTAAGGCTGCTCAAAGCACAGTTCCTTTTACATAGAAATTTTATGTACATCATTCCAGTGCTCTTTTTATAGTCACTGGTTTGCAGAATATAATCCTCATCTTGTAAGCATGATCTGCACTGTCACCTCTGAGATGCCTGACTTTTGACTTTGCTCCAAAGGACTGTTCAGAGAACAGCCCTACAAAACAGTTTAGTCTGACCTGGCCCTCCTATCCCTTACTTCCCCAGTCTCTGGCTCTGGCAAATTTTCCTAGTGTAATTTTACATTTCCTCCAGATTGGTTTTAACCACTGCGAACACCTGCCAGCATGATTACACTAGAAGTGTCACTAAGGGATTAATTCTCAACCCTGACAGCAGCTTCTTAAAGCTTTATGACATATCCTGCTCTTAAAAAGGATATGCCTGCAACGGTGTTGTGCAGAATCAGAATATAACGAACGAAAAAAATAACTAATATCTATCTTTAAAAGGTTACCTTTACCAATCAAGCTTCTAGTTCATCTAAAAGCTCATCCTTTACATTACAGGATTTCATTTCCACAAACCCCAAGATAACTCGCATCAATTATGCTGCCATCCTGGCTCTGTCTCAGATCTAACTTTTCCAGGATTTTTCCTGCAAAACTTATAGCCACCTCTTTGTCATCTCCCATATTTCTCCAGAAATGGCACAACATTTGCTATTGTATCCAACATTGCAAGAAAAGTTAAAAAACAAACAGTAATAACAAAAAAAATTATTTAACTCCTTAAATAACTCCTCAGCGCTTAGTAATTTAAAAAAGACATGGAATTGTCATTTAACATCCTCACAGTTACTAATAAAGATACATAAAGTATTTAATTGTTGCTATAAAATGGGACATCTCTCTGTGTTTACTGAAAAAAACGATACTTAACTGAATAGTTCTGCCTTTACTCAGTGTAACTGATAGGTTAATCACCTTTGCCCACCTACATCTCTGAATCACGCACAGAATCATAGAATGGTCTGTTTTGGAAGGGATTTTAAAGATCATCTAGTTCCAATCCCCTGCCATGGGCAGGAACACCTCTCACTAGACCAGGTTGCTCAAAGCCCCATCCAGCCTGGCCTTGAACACTGCCAGGGATGGGGCATCCACAACTTCTCTGGGCAACTTGTTCTAGTGTCTCAGTCTTATACCCTCATAGTGTTGATGTATTTGAACATGTCCTCCTTTTTAAGTCTGCAGATAAAATTTTTCATTAGTATCTTTTTGACACTGAGGTCTAATCTTTGATCTTCTAGCAGCTTTTTCCTAAATTTCTTTCAAAAGTACTCTGCCCACTCTCATCACAAAGCTGTCAGTTTCTGCTGCATACTCAGAAGGTAGCACTCATGCACAGATTGCTTTCTTCAGGTGTGTGATTAAGAGTGAGTCTTGGACTTTGCCTGGCTTCTGCACATCAGGTGTGTACATCAAGTCTGGGCAGCCGGGACTGTTTTGATCAAGACTGGCAGAAAGGTGAGATGGTCTGGTCTCACCAGCTCTGGCAATCACGCTGCGGGTCAGTGAGGAGATTGCAGGGCCACCCTGGTGGCACTGTGAAAGGGAAGCATTCGGCAGGGACATCAGGCACCCAACCTCACATCCTGGCCAGAAGTTTGGAGGCTTGGCACCAGTGTAGCTGAGCTCCTTCCCAGCCAGCACTGGCTGATGGTGCCTGAGCATGGGAAACCTGCAAAGTCACTGCTGGCTCCAGGCAAGTTTCTGGCTGAAGAAACACGCTGTGCAAGCAGCATCAGTTACAGCTCAATTGTTTCACCACAAAGAAGTGTGCAAACACCTTTTTGTTTGTTTATGTAGTATGCCAAAGCTGTATTTCTTTTCCAGAAGAATTCAAGGACTGAACACACTGGACACAGCCCAGGTTCCAGTTTGCTACCAGGGTGGTATGAAGGAGGGTCATGGACTCCTACAGCAGACAGACTTTCCCTAAAGCCCTACACTGGAAGTCGTAACCAGATGTACAGCCTCTCAACACAGATGCTCAGAGGCTGAGTTCAACTACACCAAAACCAGGATTCACACAGTTCTTGAACAATATAGCACTGTAAATACATGTATGCATTATAGCAACTGCTACTTCCTCTCTCTCTCTTATCAAAGCACTTCAGGGATTTGTCAGGGGAGGAAAACCACAAAGTCTTTCTTTACACACCTTTGGAACTAAAGGCTTTGAGGAAAGACAGAATAATTAAAAAATACATTTTTTGGTAATTGGTGCTTAGGTAGGCTTGGCATATTCTGGTTTGATCTGGCTGCTGTTACTTAAACTGGTGCTATCAACCTGAGCCAGAAGGACGCACACACATCTCCTCTCCTGCTCTATTAAATTCCTTCCTCACCTGTTAGTTTACATATTGCATTAGTAAAGACTCTGTTACTTATAAGCTCAAACTCTCAGTTTTCCATCATTGCCAAGAGGCAATACAAAATGGTACATCAGGGTTTTATATTTCTGTGTTTTCATTGGAAATTTACAGATTATCACTTCAGACATTCAACCCAAAAATCACTGCAGACATTTAACTCAAAAATCCAGCCAGCAGAAAAGCCATGGAACTAGAAACCAAGCCCTGATTGATCGCAGAATGAGAAGCAGGCCACTGGAGGAACCACCAAAGCAAGCAGTGAAAATGTCAGTGATATATATGGGCTTGGAAATATCAACGGAGGGCAAAAGAACTCTTGACATGTCAAAGAAGAGGCCCACCAACATCTGTGTTAGGGAGAAAGACATGCCAGCTCTGAAGATTCAAAGAGAACACTGTTTCCACAGCAAGTCCCCTGGATTCCCAATCTTTTCCAGAAAAGCTCAGAGCTGAGTTGCAACTACCCTCACAAATACAACTGCAGCTTCAACTATCTCCTGCCCTGGAGAAGGAGCAGGTTATTATAAGCAGTTCAAGACAAAGGGGCCATAGTAAGGAGTCACAAAGAAAACTAAGGAAGCATGACATCACTTACACCATGCTACAGGCATGAACTATAGCATTTGTTCACATGCCATCCAGCTGCTGCTAGTTATTAACACAACACTACTCACAATGGAGGGATTAGTTGGAGTAAGTTGGCAAAGCTGTTTTGGGATGATGAAAGGTGTACGCATACCTGGCAGGATTGTGTTAGCCTCATTTCAGCACCATGTCGGTACATTGTGTCAGGGAAGTTGCATCAAGATGCCCTTCTGACACAGGGATAATCAAACAAAGAAGTTCATTTCCAGGGCTTATGAGAAGCAAGTGAAGGTAACATCTCAAGGGACAGCTTTGTGAAGGAAAACAGAAATGGAGAAGGTTGGGTGGGGACAAGACCAAAGGGTTGCTGTAGATCATCCACCATACAACTCTAATCCCCTTTTTCCTTCCTGTCCTCTCAAGCACTGCTCTGACCTCACCTCTCCTGCCTCTCCCACCCTTCTCGGGGGAAAGCTGCATTCAGTATATGGTTACATGAACACTTGTTTCAGTGGCCTCAGCAGCACTCACCCTCCCCACCCATCCCCATCTCTCTGCCTCTCGTGCTGCGGTCACATCGCTGTGCCAATGCAACTCTTCAGTGGGAGGAGAGCTCTGTAAATGAGGTCATTGGAATGACCTGGATTAAGAAAAAAACTTTTGAACTGGAGTTGTTTCAGTGACCCACTTAAAAGTTCCTCTTCAAACAATAGCAGCAGCACAAGATGGTAGTGAGCTACAGTCTGATAGCAGCAGCAAATACAGCTTCTTAGACTGGCTTTGTCACAGAGAAAATATTGGTGTAACTGTTCTGAAGAGAAGCTGAACCTGGAGCCTCTTCCCTACTGCTAGAATTAGCCCATTAGACTTCTGAGACCCTGCAAGTGGAAGGGTTCACAAGATCTCCTAAATCTGACCCCTTGTACCTCTTAAGACTTTAGCTGTGTCTCTTACCTAACTCAACAATACGGCATTTTTTCAGCCCTTAATCATAGAATAGTTTGGGTTGGAAGAGACTTTTAAGGTCGCTTAAGTCAGGCCCTCTCCAGTTGCCCCAAGGTGGTGAGCAAAGGGAAAGGTCTGAACATTCCCCTTGATCAATGAGCAGTAAGGGAGTGAGCCAAACCTCAAGGCCCTGCTCCCAGTACACTGATGCTGCCATAGACAGTAAATGCCTGGCTCCGCTTTGAGCTTGAGATGAGAAAGCAGCTAACCCTCCCTCATCAGCATGCTCTATCAGCTCTTCTGGAATGCAAAATGGCAGATACCCATTGCTGCCAGCACTGTAATTCATTGACAATCACAGCTGGGAGAATACCCAAGTCTTCAGCTATGCCCTACTCACTAAGCAGGTTTCCAAGAGCAGCTCTGTTGTAACCTTAACACCTCCTGCAGTACCCAAGCTCTCTTGTAATAGCCCCACTGTTGCAACTCCCTCCACCAACCGCTTTATGCTCTCACTTTGTGACTTACTATCCCAAGTCTTTCTTGTCCCTTTCTCCCATGTGAGCTTCAATTTTTATCTTTCCATAAGACCTGCTCAGTTGGAAGGGCTCTCGGAAGTATCTGACTGTGAGACACGTGTACTACACAAGCAACATCCACTGCTTTGCATTTATCACAAAAATTACCAAGAAAACAGTACTCCACCAAGATATGTGTGCGTTTACACAGCACTAAACCTTGTTACTGCAATGGAGGAACAAATTTCATGTCTGTTGCTTAGATAATGTTCATACTTGATATCTAGGGGACTTTGATATGTTTCATGAAGACTTAAGTGCTCCTATCTCTGCAACAAACCCATTATAAAGAATGTAAAACTGAAGTGAATAGCTCATGCTAGAGTAGCTGTGTTTCACAACCTCCTGAGAAATTACTTTTAAACCCCCCAAAACATTCCACTCCTCAAAAAGCAGGTGAGCTGTATGGGTCACAATTACATTAACCTTCCCTGCAATAATCTTCCACCTGCCCTCTGTCATTAACACTAATTTCCCATGAGCAACCTTCTGAATGAGTCTATATGTGGATTTTTCAACAGATTAAAATCTTAACTCTCCAACGAAAGCCGCAATAAACCCCAGATGGGTGAGACTCAGTTGTGCGCAAAATGTCTAAGAAGGTAATTTGTAAAATGATTTTGCCTTCTGGACATCATTTCTCAAATTAATGCAAGCTCTGAAGGCTAACCCTATCTGGCATTGCTGTGAGGCAAGGCAAACTTCAAAGCAACCTAAATTAGCACACAGACTGCAAAAAACTATTAATAAACTTTCACATGGAGAGTAACTCCCAACTCTAACTACAGCGGGTAAGCTCTACAATCAACATGAGAGATGCAGAGACCTATGGAATATGGAAAGTCTGGAAAAGCTTATTAATTTTGTCATAGAAAAATGAGCAGAGAGGGAGCTGGGGCATGAAATGAAACCAATGTGTTTAGACAGCAGGAACTGTGTTGTTAACCCGGGTTCAGGGAAGTACAACTGCTTGGAAAGAAATAGTGGCAGGACTTTGGAAACAGATCATGATCCAGTAAAAACCTTTGACAGCATCTGAAAGAAACTACCTCTAATCCAGGAAGTGGCCCTAAACCAAAACTGCAGGGCAAAGGGAAGGGATGACAGAAAAGCAAGGACAGGAAAGACCAAAGGACTATCATTGGGAAGTTGATTGTAAACATGCCAGTGAGTTTCAAAAGTGACGTCTACAATAGAACTGAAGAATCAAAGGAGTCTCTTCTAAAGATGTCAATTCAAATACCATAGGACTCAGAAGACTGCTGTTGCATCCTGGCACAGGCTTTGCTGCTTTAAGAGCAAGGTATTAGTGAAGAATATTGTTAAAACAAGCCAGTCCCTTCTTTCCCTCTAAGAGTTTCTTGTAATCCTATTGCTTTGTCAGAAAGGCTGAAAGAGAATATTGTGTTTATTGAAACCTGCTATTTATTTATTTGTAAAAGGGTCAAGAGGGTGTATTGTAACACCATATGAAACAAAAGATTAAGAAATAATCAAAAGGAAAAGGTAAATGCTTTTTCCTACTCGTGTGACTTAACAGAGGTCTCTAGAGTTTACAGATTTACTGGAAAGAAGACTCAGTTTCCAGCTCCTGGTCTACCTCCAAAGCACAGCCAAATTTATTGGCAATAATTTCTGGCAAAAATATCTAGCAAAAATTATTTAGGACATGTGGAAAATAATCACTTTTCCTCCTGCGCTAAAAGGTCTCATCTTACCTGTCAAGAGCTGGAGTTAGGCGGTAATCTTTGGTTGCTGACAGGATGGCTTTGATCAGATTATCTGGGGAGAAAGGAAGGAGACATTAGGAACAAGTTCTTACTTTTAATGGAAATGAAAACTAAAGTGATGTAAAGCATCTGAAGCTGCAACTTGAAGGAACTGAAATAAGGTCCACATTAGGAATGCACACTTCAACTTTCATATTCCTATTTTCTCTGACCTTCACACACTGCAAAGACACGTTATGTGCCGAATTCTGATGCAGTGAGCAAATACCTTGCACAAAAAGTGTGACAGGAAAAAAACACAGTACACTTTAAGGCAGTGATTTAATACACACTTCCATGAGACTGCATTTTCACAAACACTTCAGACATGAAAAAAAACCAGTATCACTGTCAATGGTTGCTTTCAGACAGTATATTTAAGCTTTTATGCCACTGAGTGGTGAACTGGATGCAGGAACAGAACCAGATTAAAACTGATGCTTTTTATCTTCCTGGGTTACTTTTAGTTTAGGTTCAGTTCCTCAGTCTGGCTGAGGATTCATGGCAGAATCCAATTAAACCATCATAACTGCTTAAAGAAACGCCCATCGAACCACAGCTACTCTGATACCCAGTGAACACTGCAGCAGCCAGATGGTATCAATTATGCAAGCACAGACACACACACAAATTAAATGTATTAAATTGTAGAAGCACAATGATAAGACATAAATAATTCTATTGACTGGAAATTTTTGAGTCTGCTTCCTTTTAGATATTGTCCTTTGTCCCTGATTTTTCCACCTCCCTCTCCCATAGAGATCCAAACTCCTTTACAACCAGGGCCAAGAAGCAGCAATGCTTTGCCTAGTCTGGATATACAAAAGCACCAATAACTTCAGAATGGCTGTACTTGGTCTGACAAAAAGTCCATCTGTCTCCAAATCCTGACTCTAATTGTGGTCTTAAGCAGATTTCTAAAAGTAGCATAAGAATAAAACAAAAAACCATAATATTTCCCTGAAATTACCTTTTACTAGTAAATTATTTTCAAATCAGGGATTTAATGTGTCAGGTATAGCTTCTATGTATCTGGCAACCCTTAGTGACTTCTGTTTCATGAGCTTGGAACCCTCCTGGATCTGTATGGGCTTTCAATCACTTTCAATTCCTGATTTTGAATATGGCTTCTCTGAGCTTCATTTATACTGCAAAAGATTGTGAACAATTAGTCCCTTTCCATTTTCCTTGGGAGACTGTTGTAAATATCTATGATATCCTTCCCTTAAATATACTGGTCAACTAGTTATAAAGTTGCTAGAAAATAACCAGTCAAAAGGAATAAATAAGTCTTGTTTCTTTACAAAAGATTAAAAATTACACAGGACTATTATGAAGACAGACATCAAGTGATTGTTTACAGTGAACTTAAATAGTTTTCCTGATAGACACTACTTACTGCAATGAGCACAGTTTGGAGAGTCCCTTTCAAACAGAGTTCTGTTCTTTTTTTTTATGTCCCTCTGCAGAAAGTACAGGACAAGGGTGTGGGATGAACACACGAGCTCAAGGCAGCCCGTGTGCCAGTCAGCTCTGAACTTAATAACAAGCTGGTGATATGCACAAGGCAGATAAATAAAGGTGGCAAACAGAAAACTCTGATGGTTACTTTGAGATTTGCAGAAGTTTTTGAAAGGGCATTATTGACAGCTCCTTCCAACCACAACGAGCTGGGAAACGTGCTTACTTTCAGATCATATTTTGGAGAAGAGTAAAGATAGAGGCAATCTGTAGGGTAAAAGCAACTTACTTTGCTAACAAAATAGTGGTTTTGTTTAATTTTCCTTCATCTGAAGAATTTCTTTTGACTCACTGGCAGCAGGTTCCCTCTCC